>NC_080185.1:99820046-100120046 GCF_950295315.1 Erinaceus europaeus | reverse complement strand
GACAGAGCATCTGTAGATAAGTGGGGTATGTGAGAGAGTAGTGATCAGGGACGAGTTTGCTGTCAGTGCAGATTTGTAAGAAAACAAGGAAACAGTTGGAAAGAGACCTTTCCAAACATGAAACATCAAGTGCAAAGGTTCTGAAGGTAGTATCTTTCTGAGACCTTTTCCAGGCAGTCAGTCACGTACTGGTCCTTGTGGGTAGGATAAGTAGAGGGAGGAAAGGATACTAAGAAACAGGGTCAGATAAAAATTGAGTTGGAGGGGGAAGGGTATATAGGTCTATTTAATTCATTATGGAAGGACAGTAAGAATAATGAATGTGAAGAAAAGTGATAGAGGCTTTAAAGAGAAATGATCAGATCCAATTTCCATTTTACAAGGATCAAGCTGAGTGCTTTGTTGAGAACAGATGGGGGGGTAGGTCAGAACAGAAGAGAAAACAAATTAGAGAGTGACTTGGTGACCTGGGTTGAGGGCCAAGATATAAATATAAAGTAATTGGATTTCCTGTTCATTTAGTGTAAGTAGAATTGAAAGGGGGGATGTGATAAATGATGAGAGTCAAGTAAAATATCAAGGAATATTTATTTATTTATTTTTGTCACTAGGGTTATCACTGGTGCTCTGAGCATACATGTCACACTTCTAGTGATCTCTCTCTCTCCCTCTCCCTTTCCCTCTCCCTCTCCCTCTCTCTTTCTCTCTCATATTCTATTTATTTTTCATAGAGACAGAGAAGTTAAGAGGAAAAGAGAGACACCTGCAGCATTGCTTAACCACTTTTGAAGTTTCCACTTCAAAAAGTGGGGACCAGGGGCTTGAACTGGTGTCCTTGTGCATTGTAACATGTATGTTTTATGGATATGCCACATCCTGGCTCCTTTTGTTAGTTTGTTTTAAGATAGAACATGATAAGGGAAGGAGGGAGGATGTGAGAAAAGTGGGAGAAGGGAGAGGGGCAGGAGAGGAAGGGACCACAACACTACTGTACCACTTGTGAAGACAGTTTATTTTTTCTTAATCTGTATAAGTTTTCTCATTTGTAAAACCAGGATTATTGCTAGGATTCTACATCTGTATGATTCTACTGCTCCTGATAGACTTTTTTTTTTTTAAGATTGAGAGTCAAAGATGAGTAGGAGAGAGGAGAGAGAGACCAGGAGAAAACATAACACTGCTCCACCACTTGTGAAGTTTCACCTGTGCAGGTGACTCACCTCTGGTGGCTGGGGACTATAACCTGGGTCATTGTGCATGAGAGAGCATGCTGTCTACCTGGTGACCTGTCTTCTTCCCCTTACTTCCTTCCTTTAAATTTTTTTTTCGATTTTTATTTTTTAAATTTTATTAATTTTATTTTTTTGAGAGGGATGCAGAGAGAGACACACACAGAGAAACACCAGAGCACTACTCAGCTCTGGTTTATGGTGGTGTGGGGGACTAAACCTGGGATTTAGGAGCCTCAGGCATGAGAGTCTGTTTGCATAACCATTATGCTGCCCCCCCCTTTAAAAATATTTTTGTGTGCATAAACTTCATTAGGTGAAAGAAGAAAATGATGACAAAATCATTCATAATTATGAAGTAGTGTGTTTCTGAAGAAGCATTTTTTTCTCTTAATCTTTACTGCCATGCCTATCCCCATCAGGTATTGTACTTATTGTTGAATGTAAAACATTAATTCCCCAATAAAAATAAATAAAAAAGTCATTTCATTTTCTTCTAAGTCATATGGTATTCTGAGTGGAAATCAGATAACATATATATATATATTTTTACTGTCATTGCTGGCATTGGGGTATAAGCTCAATCTCATGCTCCTGAATCAAACTTAAACTTAGCAAGCGAGAGAGAGAGAGAGAGAGAGAGAATATGATATCACAGCACTAGAGCTTCTCCTGGTAGTGTGATACTCTCATGTAGTGCCACAGCTTAAACCCAGGTCAGTGGCATGGCAAGGTATGCACCCTGCCTTGTGAGCTATTTTCTGACCTCTCAAATACAATTCTTTGCTTTTCATATGGGTAAAATGGTAACCAACTCCTCGTTCTTTCAAGTTTTTTTTTTTTTAAGAGGTGGGACCTCATGTATGTGATTCACTGTTCGTTTTTTATTTGGGGGGGGTGGATGTTCTTTTTCATTCATTCAGATAGAAGGAAAGACAGTGAAGAAGAGATGACATAGCATTGGAGCTTCCTCCGTTGCCATATTTGCTCATGGTCCCAGGACTCAAATCTGGGTCATGATCATGGCAAGGCACAAATTTCTGGTGAGCTGTTTCTCTGGATCTTTTGGATCTCTGGAACTTTTAGTATGCTTGATATCATGGTATCCAGGCTAAGTTTTCATTCCGGTAGAGAAGCCAAGAGAATGATAGACACACCCCAGTACCAGAGTTTCCCCCACTGTCATAATATGTCCCATGTAGTGACAAGGTTTGAACCTGGGCCCTGTGCACAGCAAGGCACTCACCCTTCCCATTGAACTCTCTCTGGCCTTTTCAAGTTTTTTTTTTTTATTTATTTTTTATTTGAAACCTTGAGTGCTTATACTGAAGAAATATATACTCAGAACTGAAGTCTATGCATTAAAAAGCTTGAGACATTCAATCTATTTATTAACTAGTGATTTGTAAGACTATAAGTTAATAGTAATATATATTAACATCATTCCTGCCACCAAAGGTCTGTTTTTTTCTCTGATTTCCTGCAGTTTGATTATGAAATGCACTTAGTTTTAGGGTTTATTAAAAAAAAAAAACACTTAACCCTGCTTGGTATTCTCTGAACTTCTTGGATCTGGTATTTACTGGTAAAAAGCTCACTTGCTATAGTTTTATATATTACTTCTGTCCCTTTATATTATCTGTTGTGGTTTTTATTTTATTTTATTGTTAAAGCCATAGCATATTGATTTTAGTATTTTAAAAATTCTGGTCTGGGGGCTAGACAGTGGTGCTCCTTTTTAAACACACATATCGTCAAGCACAAGGACCTTGGTTCAAGCCCCTGCTGCCCACCTGTGGTGAAGGAAGTCTACAGGTGTCTGTCTCTCTCTCTCCCCTCTCAGTTTATCTCCATCCTGTAAATAAAATAGTAAAAACAAATTTAAAAAGGCCATCAGGATTGGTGGACTAATAATGCTGGCACCAATCACCCTGGTGGCAATAAAAAGGTAATTAAAAAATAAAAATAAAATAATATTCATGGTTTAAACATTCCTGCAGTATCTGACTCTGGTTCTTATTCTGTCCAGTCTTGTCAGGCTGTTTTTCTAAAGATTTATTTGCCGAATATCAGAGAATTTCACATGCAACAGAGAGTGCCTGCGAGAAAACAAGGCCAAGTGGCTCAGGAGGTAGCACAGTAGGTCCCTCAGGGGCAGGGAGCCTTTTTCCTACCCAGAGATAATTTAGGATTTATAACGTCATTTGAAGGCCATACACAGTGATCGCCTTAAGAATTAGCACTTAAATGTTGCTATGAAAAAAGCTCCTAGATTTAATGAATATTGAATCCCCTGTAGTTGCCTTGGCAGGGCCAGAACAGATGATTTTGGCCTGTAGGCTGAACATTCCTCACCCCTGGGATAAAGTATTGAACTCACTGGCATGGGGTCCTGAGTTTATTCCCTGGCATCACGTATGCCAGAGTGAGGCTTTGGTTTGTGTTTGTTCTCTCTCTTTCTTTCTCTCTCATAAATAAACCTTTACAAAATAAACAAGCCAGAGCACCGTTCTGGTAAATATAGTGACGTGAACTGAACGGGGAACCTTAGTCATGCAAGTTCAGTGCTTTTCCCACTTTTCACTTCCCTGCCACCTTCAGGCTACGCTAATTTTTGTTTTGCTGTATACTGTGTGTGTGTGTGTGTGTGTGTGTGTGTGTGTTGTTGTGTTGTTAAGTGGTAAATATGATATACTAGGTAAATTAAACTGCAGTGAATTAGACCTTTAGTAATGTTGTAGTGAAGTGTGTATATTGGGGGAAGCATTCTATAGTCCTGTGATTTGATCTCTGTTTGGCGAGTTTATGACCTAGACTGTGACCCCTTCACACTCACAAGGCACACACATGGCCACAGTGGCCTGGATTTGTGTGTTTCTCTTCCTTTGGGTACCTTAGGCAATGAGCAAACCCAAACCTAAGTTCTTCTTGGTTAAGCTGTGATTCTTTGTATCTGCCTGTCTCCAGTTTGAGGTCAGGGTCTTATGATCAGTTAAAAGATGTTGATGTTTCAGTTTAGTCAGTTTTGCTCATTGCTAGGAAAGAGTTGCTACTTCTAAGTGTACAGTGGTGTAGAATCTGGACATCTCCGTCTGCTTTTCTTGAGATTTTTATTACATGATTATCTCTAAAGAGTAGCTATTTTGCCTGTTAGCAACTTGCTGTAAATGGGATTATCCATATACACATACTTCTTTTGCTCATCTCATTTGTGGGACAGGTTCACTAGTTTGTTAATTTCTCAACCTGGTGTGCATTTACATGCCCTGGAAAGTGTGTTAAAACACACATTGAGATTTACGAGGTCTGGGGCAGGCCCTGAGATTCTGCTGTCCATACAGCTCCCGTGAAACGCTGCTATTGCTCTAGCCCAGACAGTACTTGGAGTCATAAAAAGACTAGTTCATTTCTTTTTTTTTTCCTCCAGGGTTATTGCTGGGCTCGGTGCCTGCACCGTGAATCCACCGCTCCTGGAGGCCATTTTCCCCCCTTTTTGTTGCCCTAGTTGTTGCAGCCTCTTTGCGGTTATTATTGCCATTGTTGACGTTGCTTTGTTGTTGGATAGGACAGAGAGAAATGGAGAGAGGAGGGGAAGACAGAGAGAGAGGGGAGAGAAAGATAGACACCTGCAGACCTGCTTCACTGTCCATGAAGCGTCTTCCCCACTTCTCTTGATTTCTCTCTGTCCTATCCAACAACAGCAGCAGCAATGGCAACAGTAACAACAGGAATAATAAGGGCAACAAAATGGAGAAAATGGCCTCCAGGAGCAGTGGATTTGTAGTGCAGGCACCCAGCCCCAGCAATAACCCTGGAGGCAGGAAAAAAAAAAGCAGTCACTACTGATGGTAGTTTTTGCAGGCACTGAGCCCCAGCAATAACCCTGATAGCAAAACAAACAAACCAAGGTGCATAATTTTCTGGAATATCCTTGGTAACAAAACCTCCCCTATATTTTGAGTGACAAAGCCTTGTTATCAAAGCAGTGTAGCTCTCTGTATCTGTACCAATCTGTTTTCAGTGTTCATGTGCTTTGTGGTTTGGTTTCTGATGCTATGCATTCCATTTTTGTAAAATAAAATGAAAAAAAAGCCCATATGACTAACTTGCCATAGTAATCCTCTCTAACATGTTGCTTCAGGGAGAAAGCTGGCAAAGAAACATATGCCTAGTTTTAAATTTTACTGTCACTGTAAAAATTTTTTTTTGATGAAATATATTCATTTCTTTCTGTTAGTATTACTCATGGGGCCAGAATAATGATTTTTAGAAGGGCATAGTTTCTTTCTTATGCAATTTTTTATTGTGCTTCAGTAGTTCACTCATTCCCCCCCCCCAAGGATTTATCAAGAAAATGATTTTCTTGATATACAGAAGTAAGAAAACAGGCTTTAGGCTCATAAGAAGCCAGACTGAAAATAATTGTTTATGTTGTGTTAGTGTGACCTATATTGGAACAACTCAAATGTTCTTTGGAACTTAAAAGGTTCTTTTAAGCTTGTTGAACATGAATTATTAGCTTTTTCCCTTTATATTTTATTCTCTAAACTATGAATGTTCACCCAGTTTATAAAATCAGCCATCCCCACAAGCCATTCCGACTACTATTGTCTCTGGTTCAGGATTTATTACTCCTTTCCCTGCATTATAATCATATCCTTGTGTTGGTGTCTTAAGTCATTTACTACCAATCCTTAACCCAGATTACCCCGCTTGCATATTGCAAGCCTCCAGCCTACTGGCACTACCCTTCACAGTGCTTTTTGAAGTCCCCCATTAGCCCCTATCGCCTAAACTTTATATAATTGTACCCATGTGTCAACAATTATAAACTATTACCCTCCCTCAATAAAATAAACTATATAAAAACCATGCAGGGAGAAATTCAACAAGAAAATGAGGATCCCGGGAGCCGGGCGGTAGCGCAGCGGGTTAAGCGCAGGTGGCGCAAAACACAAGGACCGGCATAAGGATCCCGGTTCGAACCCCGGCTCCCCACCTGCAGGGGAGTCACTTCACAGGCGGTGAAGCAGTTCTGCAGGTGTCTGTCTTTCTCTCCCCTCTCTGTCTTCCCCTCCTCTCTCCATTTCTCTCTGTCCTATCCAACAACGACAACAACAATAATAACTACAACAATAAAACAAGGGCAACAAAAGGGAATAAATAAATAAAATATTTTTAAAAAAAGAAAATGAGGATCCCAACTCAGGCACATATAACAATGTTCAGGCTATAGGGGGACTAGGCTAATGTGTAATTGAAATTTAGGTTTTATTTTCTAGAACTCATTCCCATTCTTGGCAGACCTGATTTTCACAAGACTATATCAACAGTAAGCTCATTATTTAAAAAGTTGCCCAAATTACTTTTTCTCCTCTCAAGCAACTCCTGATCACATGGATTATCTATAATATTCTGTAATAATAGTGACAATAGCAGCAGCAGTAGTGACAATAACCTCTCTATTGTAGCAGATACTATGTATCTGCATATGTGCAGTTTTTCTAACTCACACAGGATATATGATGCGTATCTCAATAGTGAGGACAGTGCAGTTCTGAGAGTTTAAATGCCTCAGTTCACTCTGGGGTATGTGGTAGTGCCAGAATTCTAACCGAAGTCTCTCTGACACTAAATCTAAGCACTTTTGGTAGGAGACCTCATGGCACAAAGCATGTGTTTGTGCTGCCTTTTCCATTTTTTTCAGTTCTACACAGTGAACACACAGTGAAAATAAATATTGAACACTTTCTAAGCATGCATTTTCAAGCATCAAAGTCTAGCAAGCATTAATTGCTGAGTGAATGCTGAATGAGAGAGAATATTATATGAATTAGAAAGGGTAGTCTCCACGTAATTAACACAGTGGCAGGTATCCAAAAATACTTTATGAATTGATGAGACTGTCTACTCAAATATTGTTGAAATAATTAGATTATCCACTATAGCCTTATATTAAAACAGATGATATAATGAATCTGATATATGAGTCATAGACCTAACCTTTTAGTGAAAAAAAGATTTTATTTTTGCTATCAGGGTTTTCACTGAGTTTTTGCACCTGCATAATTACATGGTTCTTGGTAAACTTCCTTTTTTTCCCTTTAAGACAGGGAAGGTAGAGAGAGGAGATATTATAGCACTATTCTACCACTTGTGATGCTTTCTATTTGCATGATATTCCTGTGTGGTGGCAGAGGGGCTCGAACCCAGGTCCTTGCACATGGTAAAGTGTGTAGTCTGTGAGGTGAGCTATCTACTGTCCCCTAAAAAGATGGGGTTTAATAGATGATTTTCCCTTTGTATCCCTCACAGAGTAGCTGATATCATATAATAAATTCTACTTCCAAAAGAAGGCTTCATTTAGCTACTTGATCTTAGCGACTGCCACCTCTCAAGATTCAAAGGAGGTCTCGAACCTTTACATCAGGCTCAACCTGACGCTGTTGACTGGCTATGGAAGAAGGGCAAATGCTAGAAGAAGGAAGTGACCCTTTGACTTGTTCACTCCCTAAAATTTCTCACTTGATTTCTGCCTTTTCCCTGGATAATGCTATCTGTTCCCATGGCTCAGCTTCTTTCTGTACATGGACAAACCCACAGTTGTATCCAGTTAGTTTTCTTTGAAAAGCTAAGACTCAGCCACATAAATGGCTGGCTTAAACATCTCCCCCTGCCAGCTCCCTCATTTACAGTCCAGGAGAGGAGAGGTAAGGGGAGGGGAGGGGTGGGAGCCCTCTTTATCATTACCTCATTTTCTCAAGCATAGTATGTAAGAGAATGTACTCTGCATATCATGTATAATGAGTCTCATTTCAGATTTTACCAAAAGTACAAATTTTGGGATTAAAGCTTCTACTTCTAACACTTAACTGACTACAGTATCATACAGCTTAGTAAAATTTTTGGAGTCTCTACTGCACTATAATATGGCCTTACTCCAGTGTCTGTGGCCCTTAACTAGTGAAGATAATTAGCGTATCCTGAGTTTTCATTTATGGTTCCACATTTGTGGAACTAACTCAAGGTTTGTGTGGGCCCCACCCCTACCCACATTGTCTCTTTCCTAGCTGGATGCTAAACCACACATTCTTTTTTGTGAGTTATTTTTCCTGTTATTTCCAGTCCTCATAGAAGACCTGTCTAATGGTACTGTCCAGTTAACTCTTAGTCTTCTGGACTTTTCCATGGTTTTCTTTTTTTGTGCTAATGCCAATGTTATATTAGGCATTGACATGTGGTTTTAGTTCTTTTGTGTGTGTGTGTGTGGTTTTATCTTTATCATACACTGGATAGGACTTATTTGTGAAGATACTATGTCAATTGTCTTCAAACAGCTTAAATTAGATGCTGTCTTTGTATATGTTGGCAAAATAATCTCAAGTATTTCCTTCCTAGGCTCACTTTAATAGCCCTCTTGGATAGTATGCTGCTTTATCATGTGAATGACCCAGGTTCCAGCCCAGCCCTACCACACTGAAGGAAGCTTCAGTACTGTGGTCTCTTTCACTCTTTCTGCCTCTCTGCCCTCTGTCTTTAAAAAAAAAGTATTTCCTTTCTACATTTTGCTGTAGTAAACAGATTTATAAGGGTTATTACATTCTAAAAAATGTTTAATGTATTTTTTGAATTTTAATTTATTTATTTTATTGAGAGAGATACAGAGAGAAAGATACTAAGAGAGACCAGAGTTCTGCTCAGCTCTGTCTGCCTTATAGGGCTGCTGGGGATTGAATCTGGGACTTCAGAGCCTTGGGCATGAAAGTCTTTTGCAGAACCATGTGCTGTCTCCCCAGCCCAAAAATGTTTAATATTTTATGTAGCACTGATGTAAGTTATGAATTCTTTCCAGATGACCAAAAGTTAATGTACTTCGAGCCTCCATTTTGTCATTGGTAAATCTTAGTTCCTATTTATCAGTCATTTTCTGTCTGTATCTGTATTTAAGGAGAGACAAATCAAATGCATGTTGTGGTAGGTTCTCCAGCCAAGCAAGACCAAGGCCAATTCTCTGAGAACTCTGACAATGGTATGTTTACAGTCTGTGGTTCTAGCACTGCCTGGAGTAGATGTTTCTGATTATAGTCCACTGGTTATATTTAAACTACATCCTTTGATCTTACTCCATTTGATCAGAAGCAACAATATTAATTCCAGGTAATATTACCAGATCCTGAGAGTATACTTTTTTTTTTTTCCTGAGAGTATACTTCTGCAGGACTAAGAGGGAGTTGTTCGGGGAAGTCGTTTAACTGATACAATGTTTCATTTACTGTGCACTGCACATACTTCCCACAAATTGGCCTTCTGCTTCAAGGGTGCCTGTATTTGTGGAGGTTAATACCGTCAGCCATTATTGGTAGGTGACAGAGACTATTCTGTTTAAAAACATAATGCTCATTCATCATTTACTTTTAAGTAATTCAGAACCCATCGAAACACTGTGTTACCTCTTAGTGCTTTAGAAATCTTGGCATTGAATGTCATTTCTATTACTTCTGGTTCACAGAGAAGCAGCTTGGTCCAGCATATTCTAGAAAAGCTTCTCTGTGAAGCAACCTTGCATGCCTTCATTCAGGCCACAGGGGCAGTGCTTGACCGTTGCCTGACCCAGCTCTTAGTGAAATGCCCTGGGATTCCTCCTGGAACAAGAGGAGTTTAAGCAACTTGGTGAAAAGTTTTCATGAGGCAGTTTCTATTAACATATCTTGTGGGAGACTGCTATAAGGCCATTTCTCAGCCATTGCTGACTTTGAGTTGTGTGTGGACTTTTTTTCACCTTGAATCTTGTGGGGTATAGTCTCAGGTATCTATGTAAGTCAACAAAACTGCTTTGCTTTAGCTTAGAGGCAGCTCTGTCATCTAACCCCTGCTGTTTGATGCCAAATGAGGAATTAGGGACTCAAGCAACAGATACCAGGCTGACTTTGATGTCTAAGTAATAAATTGTCTGAGTTCATTTGAGCATATTGTCTCCTTACCAGCTGAATTATGGCAAGTCAGTTTACCAGTTTAATCTATAGTAATACGTGGTGACTCAGGTAGCCACTGCATTGCTACTTGGGGGCCACAGTGGTGCTCTCAGGACAAATAGCCAACTGCTGTCTGTACTGCAAGTTGGTCTTTGGGCCTGGTATTTGTGTCTGGGAAGAATGGGGCCACAAGTTTGCAGATAGACAAAAGGCAGGGCCTTCTGTTAGAATTACTCTTTTCTCACATTGTAGACCAAGGCTCATCAGAAGGTCTTAAGTCCTATAACTGGAAGGGCCATACAGATTCCAAAGATAACTCTTCACCCACCCTTTAGGCATGGTAATAGACAAAGCATACTCACAGCTTTGGGACTTGCTCAGAGTGGTTTACATTATTTGTTTATTTTTTACATTTTTATTTACAAAAGGATTTATTGCCACCAGGATTTTCACTAGGATTCGGTGCCTGTATAATGAATCTATCACTCCCAGTGGCCATCTCTTTTTCTTTCTTTTTCTTTTCCTTTTCTTTTAAGGTTGAGAGGCAAGAGGGAGATAGGGAGAGAGGAAGAGAGACTTCTGTAACACTGCTTGATTGCTCATGAAGCTTTCCCCTGCAGGTGGGGACTGAGGGCTTGAACCCTGGTCCTTTCACATGGTAACATGAGTGCTACTAAGGGCACACCACTACCCGCCGTTTGGAGTAGTTTACCTTAAACAGTGCATTCCTGCTAGGAGGTGCTTGCCTCCTGCTCTTAGACCTTTCATGTGCTGCCCCATCTAGATCCACCATGCACCCTGTGGTTTCTTCAGTTGGTTTCCAAAGACACTTAAATGTTTCACCATATAAACCTGTGCACAACATTGCTGTCCTCACATTAGATAAGGGAAAAGAAGATGGAAGGTAATGTCTGTTTACATTTGTTCGGACAAAAATCTGCAATTTTTGTTGATTCTGTGCTATGATCTTTTTAAACACACACACACACACACACACACACACACACACACACACACACACACACACACACACGAGAGAAATTGAAAGGGAACGGGTATAGAGGGAGAGAGACGGACACCTGCAGCACAGCTTCATTGCTGAGGTTTTCCCCTTGCATGTAGGGACAGGGGGCTTGAATTTAGATCCTTCTACATAGTAATGAGTACACTGGATTGGGTGTGCCACCACCCAGCTACCCTGTGCTATGAACTTTAAAAAAATATAGGCCTTAAAGCTACAGATTTCCCTCTAAGCACTACCTTACATTCATGTCACAGACTTTGACAATATGATCTCATTACTGTTTAGTTAAAAAACATTGCTTGATTTCTCTTATAATTTTTTTAAGCCAGTGATTTAGAGGTTTACTGATTCCTTCCCAAAGTAAGATTTTCATATTGGTATTTGTGAAGTATTTGTAACAGAAGGTCGGGTCGTTTACTCTTTCATGTCTCTAAGGGAACTTGGAACTATGACTAACTTCTGGACCCCAAGGAATGTGACCCTCTAAATGTTTTTATGTTAACGGTTGATTTTGTTTTGTACACCAGGAGCAGCAGACCATGCTGTACCTGTTTGTCAGAATTGCTTTGAACTAAACATCCAGGTTGATGATGTGTATTTGGATTCATTGCTGGGGTCCTGCATTTCAGTTACTGCAGTTACTGCAGCTGGTCACGTAGGCGCATATGCCTACACGAGCAGGTCACAAACTGTTGGGACTCAAGCTCTTTCTGCTTTTTCCCTGAACAGAGATTTTGCACATTCTTGAACATGTTTGTGTCTTGTCCTTCTAAAGCCTATCCAGTGTGTTTGTTTTGCCCACTCACTTTTTAAAATTTATTAATTAGAATATGAGTTGAAATATCACTCTGGCACACATGAAGCAGAGGATTGAACTCAAGACCTCATGCTTGAGAGCCCAATGCTGTATCTACCACGCCACCTCCTAGGTCACTGACCCACTTCTGTTACTCTGTACACATTGTCGTGATCGATCACAACCATGAGTATAACCTACTGTTGTCCTTCTGGAGAATCCCTAAAGTTGAATGTGGTCCTATGTGCCCTAAATAAAACTATGCCATACTCTAATTTAATGTAGGCACAGAACAAACTGTATGACTTCCACATGGGAAACAAAATGAGGGAGTAACCTGGGAGGTGGTGTATTAGTAGAGTACAGTACTTATAGGCATTAAGTGCTAAGTTCAATCCCTGGCACTGCACATGCAAGAGTGATTCTCTGATTCTCCTTCTGTCTCTAGTTAAATAAATCGTAAAAAAAAAAAAAAAAAAGGGAAAACTATTGAGACTTACTTTATAGCCTAGAATTTGGTCTCCCCTGCTTAAATGTACCTTGTAAACTGAAAAGAATGTGTGTTCTGTCATACTCATATGTTGCTCTGTAAGTTTCAGTGTAGGTCAGAGAGGGTTGTAATGTTGGTCAGATTTTCTATAGCTTTTGTTCTAGCCTAATCTGTTGTTGGAGTAATAAAAGTCCCTATGACGAGGGAATTGGCTCTCTCAGTTATAGCCTGTTGCTTACCCTTTGAAAATTATATCTTTTTCATCTGTTCATTTTAAACCTGTCTATGTGTTTATATTTGAAAAGAGTGTCTTGTGAACAGAGTATACTTGTGGGTTTATATTTAGTTTTCCTTTTGACAATATCTTTTTTTAAAAAGTATTATCATGACTATTATTTTTTAAAAGACACACATGCACACGCAGATGGACAGACATAGAAACCAAGATAGACCAGAGCACTGCTCAGCTCTGGCATATGTGGTGCTGGTCATTTAACTGGGAACCTCATACATGCAGGTCCTGTGCCCTGCCACTGATCTGCCCCTCCCCCACCATCACAACCAGTATCTTTTTAAAAAAATTTTTCTTTTTTTTTAAAATTTATTTCTTTATTGGGGAATTAATGTTTTACATTCAACAGTAAATACAATAGTTTGTACATGCATAACATTCCCCAGTTTCCCATTTAGCAATACAACCCCCACTATGACATTTCATCCTTCATGGACCTGTATTCTCCCCACCCACCCACCCCAGAGTCTTTTACTTTGGTGCAATACGCCAATTCCATTTCAGGTTCTACTTGTGTTTTCTTTTCTGATCTTGTTTTTCAACTTCGGCCTGAGAGTGAGATCATCCCATATTCATCCTTCTGTTTCTTTTTTTTTTTAAACAAGAGGTTTTTTTTAAAAATAATTTATTTCTTTATTGGGGAATTAATGTTTTACATTCAACAGTAAATTCAATAGTTTGTACATGCATAACATTCCCCAGATTCCCATTTAACAATACAACCCCCACTATGTCATTCATCATCTTTCATGGACCTGTATTCTCCCCACCCATCCCAGAGTCTTTTACTTTGGTGTAATACTCCAATTCCATTTCAGGTTCGACTTGTGTTTTCTTTTCTAATCTTGTTTTTCAACTTTGGCCTGAGAGTGAGATCATCCCATATTCATCCTTCTGTTTCTGACTTATTTCACTCAACATGATTTTTTCAAGGTCCATCCAAGATCGGCTAAAAACGGTGAAGTCACCATTTTTTACAGCTGAGTAGTATTCCATTGTGTATATATACCACAACTTGCTCAGCCACTCATCTGTTGTTGGACACCTGGGTTGTTTCCAGGTTTTGGCTTTTACAAATTTTGCTGCCAAAAACATATGTGTACACAGATCTTGTTGGATGGATGTGTTGGGTTCCTTAGGATATATCCCCAGGAGAGGAAGTGCAGGATCGTAGGGTAGGTCCATTTCTAGTCTTCTGAGAGTTCTCCAGACTGTTCTCCACAGAGGTTGGACCAATTGACATTCCCACCAGCAGTGCAGGTGGGTTCCTTTGACCCCACACCCTCTCTAGCATTTGCTGCTGTTGCCTTTTCTGATGTATGACATTCTCACAGGAGTGAAGTGATATCTCATTGTTGTCTTGATTTGCATTTCTCTGACAGTCAGAGACTTGGAGCATTTTTTCATGTGTTTCTCGGCCTTTTGGATCTCTTCTGTGGTGAATATTCTGTCCAAGTCCTCCCCCCATTTTTGGATGGGGTTATTTGTTGTCTTGTTGTTCAGTCTGGCAAGCTCTTTATATATGTTGGTTATTAAACTCTTATCTGATGTATGGCATGTAAAGATCTTCTCCCATTCTGTAAGGGGTCTCTTGGTTTGGGTAGTGGTTTCTTTTGCTGTGAAGAAGCTTTTTAATTTGATGTAGTCCCATAGGTTTATACTTGCCTTAGTCTTCTTTGTAATTGGATTCGTTTCATTGAAAATGTCTTTAAAATTTATACGGAAAAGAGTTCTGCCAATATTTTCCTCTAAATATCTGATAGTTTCTGGTCTAACATCCAAGTCCTTGATCCACTTGGAATTTTCTTTTGTATTTGGTGAAATACAGTGATTCAGTTTCATTCTTCTGTATGTTTCAACCCATTGTTTCCAACACCATTTGTTGAAGAGACTCTGCTTTCCCCATGTAATAGTCTGGGCCCCTTTGTCAAAGATTAGATGTCCATAGGTGTGGGGCCGTATCTATGTTTTTTAACTGCCACCAGATCTATTGCTGGACTCAGTGCTGGCACTACAAATGCACCATTCCCAGTGGCCATTTTTTCTTTCTCCTTCCCTCCCTTTTCTTCTATTTTGATAGGACAGAGAGAAATTGGAAGGTGAGGGGGAGATGAGAGAGAAAGACATCTGCAGACCAGCTTCACCACTTGTGAAGCATCCCCGCTCCCTGCAGGGGCTCAAACCAGAGTCCTTGCTCATGGCAATCTGTGTATTCAGCCTGCTGTGCCACTGCCTGGCCCCACAACCAATATCTTTTTAAGTGGAGCATTTGTCCAGTAAGCTTTAATATAAGTACTGACATAATTAGGCTTAGGCCTATTGTTTTATTCTCTATGTATTTCTCTTTTCTTTGTAGCCTTTAGGAAAAGAAAGTGTTTGGGGGCCAGAGATATAGCCCAGTCTGTTCAGGGCACAGGATTTATATTCCAGAGGCCCTAGAGGTCAATCCGTGACACCACCATGAGCCAGAGCTAAGTGGTGCTCTGTTGCAACCCCCTATTATAAAAAATAAACATTTTTTTTAAAAAAATAATGTGAATCCCCTTTTTTTCTATTGATATTTTAGCTACTCACCCTCATTGGTCCTATTTTTAGTATCTGCCTTAGGGTTTACAATATCCAAACAAAACTTTTCACACTCCATTTAGTTAATGATCTACTAACTGTACATTAATGGTGTACATAATGTACTTAATAATGTACTACTTTAAGTAACATATGGAAATTGTAAAACTTACAGGCTTAACCTCTGTCCCTTTTTTTTATAGTTTCTGTGTGTATACATAGAACACAAGATAATATTATTTTATTTTTAAACAGATGATAAAGGAATTTAGAAGATAAGAGCAAAACATAATGGCTGGGAAGATGACTTGACAGGTAGGATGCTCTCCTAGCTAGAGTGAGACCCCTGATATCATCCCCAGTACTGCATATGCCAGAGTGATGTTCTGCTCTCTTTCATAAAATAAGCCTTATTTTTTTAAAAAAAGTTTTCTTTTATTAATGAGAAAGATAGGAGAAAGAGAAAGAACCAGGCATCACTCTGGTACATGTGCTGCCAGAAATTGAACTTGGGACCTCATGCATGAGAGTCCAGTGCTTTATCTACTGTGCCACCTCCCGGACCACAAAATAAACCTTTTTTAAACAAAAATAATTTTGTGATTATTCAGCTACTAAATATTCCTGTTACTCTGTTGATTTTTTTTTTTTTACCAGAGCACTGCTTAGCTATGGTTTAGTGTAGGGGATTGAACCTGGGACTTTGGAGCCTCAGGCATGAGAGTCTCTTTGCATAATCACTATGCTATTTACACCCACCCCCATTTTTAAAATATCTTAATCCCATCTAAATACCCTTTTCCCCCTTTTCTTTCTTCCTTCTTTTCTCCCTCCCTCCCTCCCTCCCTCCCTCCCTTCCTTCCTTCCTTCCTTCCTTCCTTCCTTCCTTCCTTCCTTCCTTCCTTCCTCTTTCTCTTTTTAGTAGCTAGGAAGACCAGTTGAGGGAGAGTGAAAGGAACTAACTATAGCATCAATGTTTCCTTCTATGTGGTGGAGGCTGGGCTCCAACCTTGGTTGTAAACATTGAAAAGCAGTGCACATCCAGTGAGTTTTTTTGCTCCCCCTACCCCCTTCTCACCATTTTTTGCTGGTGCTTCGAGCCTGCATGATCACAGTTCCATCACTCCCAGAGGACGGACTGACTGACTCTCTCTCTCTCTCTCTCTAGTTGTATTTTTTTATTTTAACACTTTCTTTTTAAAAAATTATCTTTATTTATTGGATAGAGACAGCCAGAAATCAAGAGGGAAGGGGGTGATAGGGAGAGAGACAGAGAGACACCTTCTGCCCTGCTTCATGATTTGCAAAGCTTTCCCCCTGCAGGTGGGGACCAGGGACTTGAACTCTGGTCCTTGCGCATTGTAACACGTGCTCAACTGGGTGCACCATCACCTGGCCCCCTCTTCTTTTTTTTAAGCTTGAGTATAAGAGACAGGACAACTCCACACAATTCCCGCCACCCAATCTCCATATCCCCTCCCCTCCCCAATAGCTTTCTCAATTCTCTATCCCTCTGGGAGCATGGATCCTATGATTTTGTTAATGTCTCCTTTCTTAAATAAATAAAAATAAAAAAAGAGACAGGACAAAGGCACTTGATGTTCCTATGTGGTAGCTAAGGGTTTGAATTCAGACCTCTGTCAGGTGAGCTATCTCCTGCCCCCTCTAGGTTTTTTTAATCTTTTTTTTTCCTTTTATTAGTCTTTCATTTTCAATTTTTTTTCTTTCAGTGCCAGGCTTGTCACATGTGTGATTTCACCCATTCCTGAGGTGAGACTCTTTTTTTTTCCTCAAATTCTGATGGAGGGAGAGACTCCACAGGATCAGAGCTCCCCCTGGCCACCTGGTGGTTTAAAATAAATGCATTTTTACAGTGTTTTCATCATAGTGATAAATGCCTTTGGTTTTAATTGAAAATATCTATTTTCTTTTTTACTTTTAAGTGGTATTTTTGCTGGATTTAGATTTCTGGGGTAAAATTTCTTCAAGACTTTAAAGATATTTTTCTAGTCTTCTGGTAATTGTTTTCTTAACTGTGATGTAATTTTTCTCTTGCTGCTTTCATGATTTGCTCTTTATCTTTTACTTAATGTGATTTATTATATATGTAAGTCAGTCACTGTTTGGTCTGCTTTGTATTTAATGTATATACCTGAATTTTTGTCTTTGTTATTTGGGAAATTTTCATTCCTTGCTTTTTAAAGATATTTTGTGTCTGGGATTTTCTTTTTTTTTTTTTTTTTTAATACTTTTATAGAGAAATCGAGAGTGAAGGGAGAAATATAGGGAAAGAGAGAGACATCTGCAGCCTTGCTTCACTACTTGGAAAGCTTTCCCCAATGAGATGAAGACTGTGGACTTGAACCCAGGTCCTTTCTCTGCACTGTGACATGTACACTCAATTGGGCGTGCCACTGCTTGGCTCCACTTGCATTATTTTTAATTTTTCTTTTGGTATTCTAATAATACTTATTTAAGACTTAAATAGAATGTAACACAGAACTTCTACATTGTGTTTCAGGCTTTGTATACAGCTCAGTCCTGTGACTTCTGTTAACTGTCTTCACTTACTGCTCTGTCACATTAGTATGTCTGGATAAATTGTCAGTGTTAGATCTAGTATCTTTTTTTTCAGACATTATTTATTTTCTTTTTCTCCCTTCCTCCTTCCCTCTCCTTTTTTTTCCTCCCTTCCTTCCTTCCTTCCTTCCTTCCTTCCTTCCTTCCTTCACCAGAGCACTGCTCAGTGGTGTAGGATTGAACCTGAGACCTGGAAGCCTCAGATACAAGAGTCTGTTTGCATAACCATTATGCTATCTCCCCTGCCTTTGTTTTCTAAAGTTTATTTTTTATTGCCTCCATTCTCTGTTGGGGTATTCATGAATTGATAATTCCAACATCTGCCATAACTGAGTGTGGCTCTGATACTTTCTTTGAATTATTAAACTAGGTGTTTGGTTTCTCTGCTGTATTGAGATCTCACACATGCCTGATTTCACCACCCCAGGCTACATTCTTTTCATTCTTTGAGGTTCTATAGCTTCCTCTGGTGCTATAGCACGCCCATGTGGTGCTGAGGTTGAACCCATGCTCTGTGCATGGCAAAGCATGCATGGTAAGCAACTCAACCATCTTCCAGTCTCCAGGTGTGGGAGGTTTTGCCTTTAATTATGCCTTATATTTTCTTTTTTGAAAGCTGGGCCTGATAAATAGGCTTTTAGTGTGAGGCTTGATGTTTAGCTGGCTAGAGGCTGGGCTGTGTGTCTAGTGTTTGCTGTAGCTGTGTCAGAGGATGGAATTGCCTTTGATATCTTTTACTCTGTGGTTGTGTTTCTCCAGAGACTTGTTCTGGATTAAGTCCTGACTTGTGCAGTTCTTTTAGTTGTATCCCCGTTATATAGGAATCCTGTTGGGGTGGTAAGGTTTTATGGGAAAGGAAACATTCTCTTTGATTTGGTTTCTGTTTTTTGTTGGGTCCTGTGTCCCTGGACTTTGACCTTCACAAGTGGTTCTGAGTTATGTTTTAGCCCCATTAGGTAAGACAGCAGGGCTAGATTTTGCTAGAATTGCGTATTTCCCTTCCCCTACATAGAAGGCTAGAGGGAGTTAGAGTCAGCTGAATAAGTATTTACAGCCAATCTGAGTACTTAAAGTCCCCAAGGTTGCTCAGGCTTTGGGGGAGAGGCTTTGTGAAGAAGAGAACATTCTAGACATATTACAAAATATCTGTTTTCCCCTTCTCATTACTAGAAGGCTAAGGGAATTGTTCTTTCATCTTCAGTGTGAGAACCTGTTAGGCCTTTTGGGGGTAAAATTCATAAAAGTGTGTGGGTGCCTTGAAGTCCTCTCTGGAGTTTTTAAGTCTCAGACTTAACTGTGCTCATCCTTCACCAATCAATTAAAGCTTGTTTTCTTGCTCTACTACTGGCTCTGGAGCTTTCTCTTCTTGTGCTTCTACTTTGATGGTTGTGCTTTCTGTGTCTTCACTCTTCGTAGTTTGCAGGGCACCAGTTTGCTCTATGCCCTCAATCCTCTGATGAAACCAGGAAGAATTGTTTTCAGTTGCTCTCTTTCTTGTTGTGATTTTGTTGTTGTTGCTTGTTTGTTAAAAGAATATGAATGACAACTTTTAAGTTCTTCGTATAAGAAATGTGAATTAACGACATACCTGTTTGCATTTAATTGAAGATAGCCATGTTCACATCCTCATCTGTTAATTTCAACATCTGGTTCACGTGAAAGTTGGATTAAAATGACTACTTTTTTCTCTCCTAATAATGCTTTCTCCTGTCTGTCCGTCCGTCCGTCCGTCCGTCCGTCCGTCCATCCATCCATCCATCCATCCATCCATCCACCCACCTACCACTAGGGCCTCATATATGAATGGTTTCACTGTTCCTGGGCCAGTTTTTAAAATTTCAGACATACAGAGAAACAAACAGGGAGAGGGAAGACATCTCTGCAGTGCTCCACACCCCCCCCCCCCCGTGGAACTTCCTCTGTGGCTGTGGTGCTCAGGTCTGAACCCAGGGCTTCACATGGTAAGCTGTGCACCCTACAAGGTTCCTATTCTATGGATCGACCTGCCAATGCCCATTCAGCAGGTAAGCAGTTATAGAAGCCAGACCTTCCACGTTCTGCACCCCATAATGACCCTGAGTCCATACTCCCAGAGGGTTAAAGAATAGGAAGCTATCAGGGGAGGGGATGGGATATAGAGTTCTGTTGGTGGGAATTGTGTGGAAATGGAAAGTTCTGAGAAATAACTCCTTGAGGGAAAAACAATAAAACAAAACAAAACAAAAAAACATCTACTGAATCACTTCTCACAAATCAAGACCATTTCTTCCTTCAGTAAATGTTGGTAAGGTAGACTCCTGTGTTGTCCTACCCTCTTACTGTCTATACAAAGGGAAGTGGGGGGGCATTTAGAAATACTCAGTCTTATAGAAAGCTAGAAATAGCTTATATGATCTCACCTCATTAAATTGTATTGAAAATAGAATGACTTTTCACAGGAAAAAAAGTCTCTAAACTTGTAAGAAGCTATTTTATAGTCCCCTGGCAGGTGATATATAGTGGTTAGGGTAATGAACTTACAAGCATGAGGTCCTAAGTTTGATCCTTGACATAGCATGTGCCAAAGTGAGGCTATGACACTGTGTCCTCTCACATGGCAATAGACAGATCTTTTTAATAGTTTTATACTTAATTTTATTTATTTTTATAAAGATAGAGAAATTGAGAGAGGAGAGAGAGACACCTGCAGCACTGCTTTACTGCTTGTGGAACTTCGCCCCAGCATGTGGTGACTGGAGGCTTGAATCCTGGTCCTTGTGCATGGTAATATATGTGCTCTACTGGGTGTGCCAACACCCAGCCCCAACAAATTAATCTTTAAAAAAGACAATTTTAAGTTGTTTTGCACCAATTGATTCTCCTTTGTTTTGTACAATGCCTATCATAGGTATTCATTGAATGCATGTTGCATCCATTATGAACTCAGCATAACAAGTTACCATTAAGGAATTTGCTAGGTATGAAGATTTTGATTATCTCAGGAATAAAATGATTAAAAATAATTGTATATTTTATTCTTGTACTCAGTAGATACACAGATACTGCAATTATTTCATAAGAGATTAATTTGATATGCTGCATAATATGGTGCTATGTAAATGAATTGTTTAAGGGGGAAATCCTATAATGGTTACTTCTTCAGTTTTTACTCATTTGTTGAAGAATTGTAGCTTAATAATTAAATAAAGCTCATATTGTGGTTCTTACCTGATATAACTGCCAAAGTAAATTAGATCATAGCTTGAACAAGTCAAGATCAGGTAAGGAGGAGGTTGGGTGGTGGTTCACCTCGTAAAGCACACATATTACCATCAGCAAGAAGAGTGGTTCAAGACCCTGGTCTCTGCCTATAGGAGGTAAACTTCGGAGCAGTGAGTCAGTGCTGTAGGTCTTGGTTTCTGTCTCTCTCCCCCTCCTCAATCTCTCTCTGTGTCTATCCAAATAAAAAAAAAGTAAGAAGGCTTATAGAAACCAAATAATCTGGGATACAGTATAAGAAAGAATTAAACACATTCTAGTACATAGGGTTGAAGTGCTATACAGAGTGTCTATAAACATATAAAGTCTAACTTTTTTTTTTACCATAGCTCTGATCAGCTCCAGTTTATGGTGGTGCAGGGGATTGAACCTGGGACTTTGGAGCCTCAGGCCTGAGATCTTTTGAGTAACCATTATTGCTACCTATCCCCATTAAGTATAACATTCTTCAAAAAGTAACTCAGTATTTTGGTTCAATACTCTCTTGTTAATTCACAAGTAAGAGATAATTCAGAAGGCCTTGATATCATTTTGATAAGTCATAAGCTGTCCTATAGTAGCTACTCACTTGTGAATCAGAATGAGATCAAAGCAGCCATGCTTGTGTGAACTACTAGCGCTGTTCAAGATTTGGAATTGCTTTGTTGATGTGATTATTATGAAAGATGTATAGCTACAAAGACCCATAGCTACATATATATATAGCTTTATTTCTTCTGATAACCTGGATTGAAATTCAGTGCCCTCAAGCTGCCTTGAGACCTGAATTGCATGAGTGAGCACTAAAAATGTGAAAACAATCCCAAACCAGAATAACAAGGTAAGTGAGGCCAAAGAATGTTTTTAGTGGATATTCATGCCTGTTGCCAACAGGATTCAACTTTTCCCCAGATAATTCTGAAAGATTCACTTATAATTTAAGAAACATGTTTGATCCTTCCAATTGCATTCTTTTTGATTCTGTAGCAGACTGCATTAATTAGTATCCTTCAATCTTCCACTCATGTCTTTGAGGTAGATGAACACGAGTGGGAGTTAAGGAGCTATATTTTCAAGGGATTTTCTTCATGTTCACAGTACCTGTGTGTTAAGGACAAATAGAAGGTCTGTTTTAGATTATGTTGCGCAAACCTTATGACATTTAAATGAAACTTGGCAAAATGCTTGGCCAAAAAGAATTTCCTCCTTACATGTGGGAGACATATAAGCTTGGTATTCAGAGCTCAACTAGGCATTTCAAAAGCAGTTTCCTACTAGTTCTGGATAGTGAGGTGATTTTTAAAAAATTTTTACTTATGAAAAGGAAACACTGACAAAATGATAGGATAAGAGGAGTACAACTCCACACAATTCCCACCACTAGAACTCCGTATCCCCTCCCCTCCCCTGATAGCTTTCCTATTCAGTATCCCTCTGGGAATATGGACCCAGGGTCATTATGGGGTGCAGAACGTGGAAGGTCTGGCTTCTGTAACTGCTTTCCTGCATTGGGCACTGGCAGGTTGATCCATACTCCCAGCCTGTCTCTTTCCCTAGTGGGGTAGGGCTCTGGGGAAGTGGGGCTCCAGGACACATTGATAGGGTCGTCTGCCCAGGGAGGTCTGGCTGGCATCACGATAGCATCTGGAACCTGGTAGCCTCTCTGAGAATCCCAGGTTGAAAGCAGCTTCTTTGTGTAGCTCATCCTAGGTATTGTCTCCAAGTCGCCATCTTGACTCTGCCCTAAAGTGATTTTTTTTAAGCACTTGAATTTTGATCGTCTCCAGAGTCTTTAAAGCTGCATTACAAACTAGACTGGTCTGATCATCTGGAATCTTTGCCAGGTTCATAATTGCATTGAGATCTTTAATGATCACAAATGGCAATGTAAAGTCCTTACTTTTACTCAGAAGGAGAGAGAGAGACAGAGAGAGAGAGAGAGAGATGATGATGATGATGATGATGATGATGATGATGATGATTTCTAGATGATAAGGAGCAAAAAGATCTTTTAGTTGGGAAGACTTGGGATACAGACTTCCTATGATCCAAACAGTAAATTGCATTGTGATCGTCTTAGACCTGAAAATGTCTGCTAGTCTGTAAGCAACATGAGGACAGTTTTCTTTTTCTTTTTTTTTAAATCAATTTAGTTATTGTTGAGTTCTGGCATAGCACTTGGCTGTGTTATATGCATATAATTTTTCATGGAAAAATGGGAATTGTACTATATCACAATGATATATATATATTTACTTTTACATCAGAGCACTGCTCAGCTCTGGTGTATAGTGGTACTGGGGATTGATCCTGGGACCTCAGAGCCTCAGGCATGAGAGTCTTGCATAACCAATGTTATCTCCCCAGCCCTGTTTCTATATTTGTACATAGAAGTAGAGGTAGCAACGCTGGGCAGAAGGCAAGGTTGAAAAACCTTCCCTTCTGTTCTGGCAAAGAAGCCTTTATTTTCTTAACTCTTACTCTATTACTTATAGCATCTCTGACATTTTACTGCATTTTTATGTGTGTTTGCCTCTTTCTACCACAGTGGAGATTACTATTACTGTCTACACTCTTGTTATATTAGTAGGAATTAATTTGACTGAAATTAATAGAAAATGAAGTTTAATAGAGGCTTAGATAAGGGCATGGTTATCTCACAATAAAAGTTTGGAGCTAGGAATTCAGGGATGCAGTCTTTAAGGATGCCTAGTTTTGTTTTTTTAGTCTACTAAGTGTAGCATGTGGTTTTTCATTCTCAGTTTCATGACTGTATGAAGACTATACTCCAAGCCTCACATCTGTATTCCATGCAGGAAGTAAGAGGGCAAATGACAGAAGAAGTATGCCAGAAGTGTGTTCTCTGGAAAGGAAGACTGCCTTTTTATCATATTGGCTAGAACTGGGTCACATGACTACCCTCAGTTCCAGGGAGGTCTTAAGAACATTTCCAGCCCCTATTTTGAAGAAAGGGAGGGGCCAAAGACAAGTGGATGGTACTTGCATATGTAGTCTGTAATCTCATGTTCATAATTGGGGCTTCCCACAAAAGTGTCCTGGTATGTGTCCTATTGATTATGTTGCACACTGAACATTTTTCAGTCATAGGTTTACCTTAACATCTCAAGGACAAAATCTGCCCCCCCCCCATACACACTTCTACTTCTCCTTCTTCATCTGCTTCTTTTTTTTTTTTTCTTTGTGTCTTAAAAGTATGGTCATGGTTTCTGACTTTTTTTTTTTTTTTTACCAGATTACTTATCAGCTCTGGTTTATGGGTGTTGTGGGGGATCAAACCTGGGACTTTGGAGCCTCAGGCATGCAAATCTTTTTGCATAACCATTATCCTATCTATCCTCATTGAACTCATGGTTTCAAATTAAACCTGCACTAGCCATTTTCAAAATGAAAGATACAGTCAGAGATGAATAGTAGTACAAGAGAAGGTGCTTCTAGCAACTTGACTCCATCAATATGGAAACAATTTATCTCTGAAAGTCCTAGGCTCCATAAATTCTCTCTCTGCTTCCTAGGGTTCTGTGATTTCTAGGTGTCTTTTAACTTTGAATTCCTTCCTTCTCCTGTGAATTACATTTGACAGAGGATGGGAGGGACTGTATCATTTAATAGGGTCCTTGACTGTTCTCTCTTTAAAACAAATTATTTATAAAATATCGACAAGACCATAGGATAAGAGGAGTACAATTCCACACAATTCCCACCACCAGAGTTCCAAAGATAGAGACAGACTGTTCTCTTTAAGCTGGTTGGAATGAAGCTGAGGGATGCTGGAACCCTTTGAACCCTCTAATCTCTGCTACTGTCCCTTGTTCTTACTCCCTGTTACCACCTTAGGGCCCTCCTCCTCAGTTCTTTTTTTTTTTTTTTTTGCTACATTCAGTAGAGAGGAGGAAATTTTTATATCTCTTTATCCAAATACACAACATTTTCCACTGCAAATTCCCTTGTCTTCACTTACCACAGCATCAGGAAAGGCCTATGATCATTTATTAGACAAATCCTTTTCCTCTACAGGCATTTTATTTAATTGTTCTAGGATAGGAAGGAGCTTTTTTGAAGGCCTCTATTTTTTTTTATTACTTCTAGGGAATGTATGTCTAGTTCACTAGGGGAGAATTTTTCCTTTGAGGTCCACTTATATAAGGAGGAAAGGATCAGGTAAGGCAATACATACTTAGAGGGTAGTAGTCTTGGGGCAGAAATTATTTTTTTATTTTATTTTTATTTTTTATCTTTATTTATTTGATAGACAACCAGAAATTAAGAGGGAAGGGGGAGATAGAGAGAAGTGACAGAGACTCCTGCTTCACCACTCACAAAGCTTTTCCCCTGCAGGTGGGACCAGGGGCTTGAACCCTGGTCTGTGTGCATTGTAACGTGCACTCAACCGAGTGCGCCACCACCCAACCCCTTTTTCCTTTCTTTCTTTCTTTCTTTCTTTCTTTCTTTCTTTCTTTCTTTCTTTCTTTTTTTTAGAGGACATGTTCTTCATGCATACTTTAAAAATTAAAAGCAGTCCATACACCAATAAAACACAAGAACAAAACTATAACTGACAAGATACAGTCATAAAAGAAGAAATATGGCAGTGTCATATATATTGTATGTACTCAATATGACATGATCAGGGAATTGTAAACCGAAGCAGTGATATATCATTTAGATTTGAGTTCACAGGTTTGAGAAAGTGATCTTATATGTGAGGAGTAGACAGTCTTCAAGGTATTTTTTTATTATTGTAAAAGACTTAAGTTTACCACAAAGTAGAAGGGCCAATATAATAAAAACTTTGATGTTCGTCATTTTATTTTACATATTTGAAGAATACACAACCCTCCCTAATCTGGTTCTCTTCTTCTTTGCCTCCTTCAGTATTCCTAATGCCAGCATTAGGCAATCACTCTGAAAATAAGCACACTTGTACTGGTGTTAAAAATGGAATTGCATCAGATTTTCTGATAGGCAAATTACCAATCTGTGTATCACCCTAGGAATTTAATCTCAGAATAACCAGATATGTGCATAAAATTTAGGTATGTACATTTTTCAGTTATTTATAATAAAAATAAAATCATGAATAGCAGCAGCAGACTAGTTAAATAATGAAGTTAAATAATGAATGCTCATACAATAGATGATGAAGCACCATGAAAATTTATACATGTTTCAAATTTTCTGATATATATATATATATATATATATATATATATATATTTGGTGAATAGGAAAATTTCCCCATGAATGTCATGCAAGATTCTGCCAGCAGTTCAGTATTAAAATGTGATTGTGTGTGCATGTTATGGATAGTTAAAGTAGAAAAAGAATGGTAAAGGGGAAAACATGAAATTAAATGATAGTTGAATTTATGGTGAGAGATAGTATATATTAAAATAAGCAGTTTGTTTACGCTGATCAGAGAATTTGTTTTAACCATCAGTTACTGCTTTCTTCCTCCCTCCCTCCCTCCCTCCCTCTTTCACATACAGGCCAGAGACTAGAGCAGGGTAAAATGTGCACTCTAAATTAGTGAGCTATTTCTCAGTTCACATCTAAATTAGGAGGAATGGTGTAAAGATTTGCAAGTGGAAAGCAATATATATATGGGGAGGGAAGGGGAGAGAGAAAAGGAGAGAGAGAGTTAGTTTGTTGAGCCTTAGCTTGATTCATGGGCTTTTGTTGGCCTGGAAAATCAACTAAGAGGGGGCACAGGCGGTAGGTAGTGCACATGGCAGCAAACCGCAAGGACCGGAATAAGGATCCTGGTACAAGCCCCTGGCTGGCTCCCCACCTGCAAAGGTGTTGCCTCACAAGCAGTGAAGCAGGTCTGCAGGTATCTTATCTTTCTCTACCCCTCACTGTCTCCCCTGCTTTCTCGATTCTCTGTCCTAGCCAACAACAGCCTCAATGGCAATAATAACAATAACGACAACAACAACAGCAACAAAACAGGAAAAAATGGCCTCCAGGAGCAGTGGATTCGTAGCAATAACCCGGGAGGCAAAATATATATATCAAGTAAAAGGAGCAAGAATTCAGCCTAGTTTGTTGACATTGTCTGAGGACTTGTGATTCAAGTTTGAATGCAGTTAGTAATTTTTGTTGCTTCCACCTGCAAGTCTAAAAAGTGGACATTTCAGTATTGGAAAATCCACTGTAAACCATGAAATTAAGCTGAATGAAAATTTCCCAATCATTTAGCACTCTAATTGGGATAGTTTGTGTGCTACAGAGTCAACTAAGTAGTTTCTCTTCCCATGAAGTCTTGGCTTGCCTCATCTAGGAAACAACCAGATTAAATACCTTACTAGACTCACTGGGCTGCTAGTTGTGCAGACCAAGTAAAATTTAACCAAGATTCTTCTTGATGTATAGCTGGGAGATCAGTAATGATAATTTCAGAAAGAATTCAATCTGTATCCTTTGTTTCCTTACTTCATCTTTAATGGAAAGTTCTGTAATTAGGATACATAACAGCTTTATAGAGAAATTTGAACCCACCTGAAATTTTGAGTATTGACATATCAGTAGTCTAGAAAAATGATCCCCCCTCCCAGTACCAGGACATATAGCGTTGTCCCAGCAGCTGAACTCCAGTATAAGGTTTGGGTGTTACATTTTAACTATTACTGTATAATAACAAACATCTTCATCTGTTTTGGCTGATTGATCCCAGGGCTGCAATGATTTGGTAAACCAACTTGGCAAGCTTTTCACTATGCTTCTGGGGAAGTTGTAATTCATAGGATGCAAAACTACCTCCAAATGGACTGTTGTCCCTTGCCCTCAATTATTTAGAGTGGGATGATACTCTGAATTCTCCTGGCCTTCAGGGTTGCATATTAGCATTTGTTCCAGGCTGCTGTCTGGTTTTGGCAAGGGGCCAACAGAGTGAATCACGCTTTAGGTTTTGTTCAGAGTATCTTTCTGTCCAGGGTATTTGCTGCGATCAACCAGGTGCGGTGAGTTCTTTGAGCATGGCCATTCCACTTGACCCAGTGCGCTTTGTGATTTTATCTAGGCAGTTTTATGAGTAGGTCTGTTTATAAATATAAAATACAGGGTCTGATACGTTTATGCTGTCTTTCCATTGGCCTACTTACAACAAAGAAGCTTTGAGTAATTGCCCTTTAAATTCCTTATTCAGTACATGGATGTTGAAGATATTGCTCAAGACATTTTTTTCTTTTGAGGACAGTGAGGATCATTTTTATCTCTTATCTCAAAATGATAAGTAATGAGGTTCTGGGCAGTGATTTGTTTTTATCCTAGGGATGCCAGGACTCTTGTAACCAATTGTGCTTTTTCTCCTGGCATTGTATACTCAAGCGATTTATCTCTTTATTTAACAAAGATACAGAACCTTTCAGCAAATTTTCTGTTTACTAACCTGAGGCCTCTCTTCAGGTTGTATAATCCTGAATCTCTTTTATTCTTGACTTTTACCCCCACTGTCATGCTTTTGTTAAAGATTCCCTCCCACCCCCGCCAGGGTTATCACTGGAGTTCGATGCCAGCACTGAATCCACGACTCCTGGCAGCCATTTTTACCCCATTTTGCCCCATTTTATTTTTTCACTTGACAGGTCCCAGAGAAATTGAGGGGGGAAGGGTGGATAGAAAGGGAGAGAATGATAGATACCTGCAGACCTGCTTACTGCTCCTGAAGCATCCTCCCTGCAGGTGGAAAGAAGGCTTTTTATTTTTTTAAAATTTTTTCATAGTTTTTTAAAATTTCATTTATTTATTTTCCCTTTTGTTGCCCTTGTTTTTATTGTTGCTGTTGTTATTGATGTTGCCGTTGTTGGATAGGACAGAAAGAAATGGAGAGAGGAGGGAAAGACGGGGGAGAACCTGCAGACCTGCTTCACCGCTTGTGAAGCGACCCCCCTGCAGGTGGGGAGCCGGGGCTCAAACAGGGATCCTTACACTAGTCCTTGCGCTCCTGGTCCTTGCGCTTTGTGCTGCATGCACTTAACCACTGCGTTACCGCCCAACTCCCTGCTTTTCATTTTTTTAAGATTTTTATTATTATTATTATTATTCATGAGAAAGAGAAAGAGAGAAAGAATCAGACATTACTCTGGTACACATGCTGTCGGGAATTGAACTTAGGACCTCATGCTTGAGAGTCCAGTGCCTTATCCACTAAGCTATCTCCAGACCACGGCTTTTTATTTTTTATCTTATGTACATCATCTTTAATTCTTTCTAGAACTAGGCAGCTAGGGAATGAGTAAATAGAATGAGTTTGATACTGAAAAGTTAAGTTGAATGTGTTTAATTGATGCCCATTTTGCTTTTGGTATTTATCATGATTTGATAGTAACTTAGAGTACCTAATTAGGCTACCTCCTAGAAGTATTTAGTCACTTGAAGTGAAAAAAATGATAAAGCAACAAGTATCCATATGCATACAATAATCCCAGCAAGAAATTATTCAACGCACAAACAATTTGTATCTTGACCTTTTCAATTTTCAGTTCCTGTCACCAAGAATCTTCTGTAGGACAGGAAACAGAGTCCCAGAAATATCTAAAGACTGATTAAAGACAGAACAAAGGAATAGCTCAAGGCATATTTCTTGGTCAAGGTCATCCCCCACACCCACCCTATGTGATCCATTGTTTTTACTGCCATACCATTTCCATTTCACAAAGGAAAAATTCTTTTAGTTAAACTTCCCTTGTGTGTTTTCAATTCCTAGGCATTAAGAAGAAAACTGGCTAAATACACTCTTAATTTTCTCAGTGATAAACTCTTGCTTTCCCTAGAGGCTCTGATAGCACTCTCTCTGGATGTCTAAATCTAGATCCTTAAATTTATCTATTCCAAGGAAATAATAAAATATGGAAGGAACAAGTTACATTTTGAATATGTACTGCTATATTATTTGTAACAGCAAAATAAGGCCAGTTCTTAATAGCTGCAATATTTTTTTTTACTGTGTGGATGTGACATAGTTTATTTCTGAAAGACAACATTTAGGGCAGGGTTAAATTGTGGTTTCTGAATATAATGCAGCCATTAAGAGTTGTGTTTATGATTTAATTTCTTAAAAAGATTATTACAGTACATGAATGACCAAGATAGAATATCATATGAGCTCAACTAGTAAGAATTCTTACTATTGTATGGTGTGAAGCACTTCAATTTCTTTACTGAAACCATTTTTTTTCCAAATCACTTTACTGGAGGGGGGTTATTCTTTCTTTTTTAAAAATAATACACAATTTTCTTAATTATGGGAGAAACACTAGACCAACACTTCATTATTTTATGTGGTGTGGGTCTCACACATGCAAGACATGTGCATTACTGCTCAACTACCTTCCTGACCCTACTCAGAAATTATTTTTGATGAAAAAGCTATACATGTTGTTTATTTAAGAATGTATCCTGCGGGCACTGGGTGGTGGTGCGCCTGGTTGAGTGCATGAGGACCGGGGTTCAAGACCTGGTCCCACCTGCAGAGGGAAAGCTTCACAAATGGTGAAGCAGGGCTATAGAAAGAATGTATTCTGTAAGATATTTCTTCTCCTCCTCCTTCTCCTTCCTTATTTTATTTGATAGGAAAGAAAAATTGAAAGGGAGGGGGAGAGAGACATTTGTAGCACTGCTTCACCACTCATGAAACTTGCATTTGTATGTGGGGGCGGGGGCTTGAACCAGGGTCCTTGTGCATGGTAATGTGTGTATTCAACTGGGTGTGCCACTGCCTGGCCTCCTCCAAAACTTTTTCTTTAGAATTGAGGTTGATATTTTAGTTGTTTGCATCAGGCCATACATCTGGCTCTCCCAGTAGCATTAATTACATATCCTTGAATATATTCAGGATAGTGACATGCTTGATGTCACAGAAAGAATTCTTCCTTTTAAATCCTCAGAGCTGTACCAGATTTGTCCCACATATTTGTGATGATTTATCAGTGCCATTTTTTGTGTGATATGTATATGTATGAGTATGCAAGGAATATTAAAAATGTGAGGGCTGCATCCAGTTGAGCATACACATTACCATGTACAAGGATCTGAAACAAAACAAGTAAAGGGAAAAATGGCTACCAGGAGCAGTGAATTCACAGTGCATTCACCAAGCCCCAGCTATAACCCTGGTGGCAATTAAAACTAAATATATGAGAGCCGTTTCTGATTGAGTTTAAAGTGCTCTTAGCTTTCAGACAGCACCCACCATCCACAGCTCCTTGAGTTCCTCCTTGTCTGCTGCCACTTTGGCCACCTTGCCCACACCACATGTTCTGGTCCCACTCTCACCACTGTTTTCAGCTCATAGCAGCAGTCAAGTCAGGGGCCGCCAGCTACATGGCATTCCCATTCCAGAAAGGCTGGGGTTTGAAATCGCGTATTTTAGAATCAAAGAGATAGTAGCACATGGGGAAAAAAGTATATTTTGAGAAGATGGAATATTTAAAGTCTCTCATCTGCTCTTGGTCTTAGGCAAAACAACATGTTCTCTGTTCTGAAGCCTACATTGAACAGGCATGAAAGACAAATTAAAATGTGCATACAATGAAGATATTAGAGAGTGTTATTTCATTTCCATGGGATTTCAGGGAGTTTGAAGTAGAAAAACAGACTGCAGAAGGGACAGGGCTTGCACCACTGGACACCCCAAGAAAAACCCCAGATTCTAGACCTTCCTTGGAAGAAGCCTTTGAAATCAAAATGAACAAAGATGACATGAAGCTAGAGCCATCTATGTCCGACCACAGCATATGACTGTACCGGGGCCTGGCTCCCCTAGTCCTGGGGCCAGTCAGCAGAGATGGACTGTCTTCCTGTGGGTCCAGGCTACACCTAAGGGGAACAAGGGCTACCTCCAGCTGGGGGCAGCTCAGCTTGGCTGCAGGCATTCTCCTGAGACTAACAGAGTCCCAGAGTCCTATGCAGTGGAGTAAACAAGGTGAAACCTAAAAAAAAAAAAAAAAAAAAAAAAAAAGTTGAGCTCTTGGAGTTACTTAGTATATCTGACCTCAGTTATAAGAATTATGGGATTGCAGAAATAGCTCACCTGTCTGGCCCAGATCCAAATCTAGGAACCATATGGGAAATGCTCTGGCACTGGAGGAAGCCCCAGTGCTGTGGTTTCTCTTCCTCTTTGTGTCTGTCTGAATGACAAAGCATGCAGAAGTGATGGAATCACTTTTACAGGAGGCCCCAACTCCACAGAAATAGAATAAAATAAAGAAAAATCCCCCCCAGCTCGTCTCTCGCTTATGGTAGTATTTAAAATTGAAGGAAATGCTATATCGTTATAAAATAAAATAAAATAAAATAAAAATCTCAATGCCTTATGCTTATAAGATCACATTTAAAGCATCAGTTTGTTTGCTTTTAACTAAGATTGTATGCTGTCATATGCCTAAGATAATAAACAAAGCCACATTGCTTTCTTGCTACTTTTTCACTCACACATGATGTCCATTATGCATTGATTTTGTCCAGCAATATTAACTTTAACTGATCGTTCTCCTATCTGAAGAATCTTATTAAAATTTAATCAGTAAACTAAAAATAAGCAGCTAATGCCATAGTGCATTCTGGTAACTCGTAAAAAAAATAAGAAGAAAGTAAAAGCCTAAGGCCAGCTTGTGAGTTTAAAAGAAAGTGAGTATATAGTCATTTGCTACTCAGTGTACACACACACAGACACAGTCAGTTTTCCTCTCTTGGATTACTGTGATGTACTGGGACTATAGATACACTTTTTTTATTTGTAGAATATATACTGTTTTTCATATTAGCACTAAACTGCCAGGAGAGAGAGATTGGAGTTTGTATATAAATAATATGATATAAAGCCCCCCATTATGTCTCTTGTTTTCCTCAGAAAAGCTTTTCTGGACAGTGACTATAGTTAATACAATTCATGTAAAAATTTAAGACATTTAAAAATTCTTTTTATCGGATTTTAAAAAGTTTTATTTTCATGAGAGACAAAGAGAAAGCCAGAGTACTGTTCAGCTTTGCTATATGCTGGCACTTGAACCTGGAACCTGGGACTTGAGGCATGAAAGTCTGGTGCACTACTGCTGCACTTTCTTCTCAGTCTAACAGGCAACATGATTCTTGAATTAAGTCCTATGTACTATACTTTCTATCAACCAGAAATGAAGCAAATCTTACCTATGGGAATTATCTTCATACTAGTCTTTCTTTACTTTTTTTTTTTTTTTTGGTTTCACTAATGTGTTAGACTTGTTTCTCTTCTCAAAACAGATATGTATGTAGAGAAGAGCCTAGCCTTATGCCTGCTATTATTTCTTTCTTCTTTTTGATTATGCCTGTTCTGCTGGTCAAAAGCACTTGTTTTCACAGTAGTGCACTTGTTTTCACAGTAGTGCAGAGGATCCATCAATTTAGAAAATGTTCACTTAGAGGATGGGTGGTAGCACACCAGTGCATATCTTACAGTGTGGAAGAGCCTGGGTTCCAGCTCCTAGTCCCCACCAGAAGTGGTGAGGCAGTGCTGCAGGTGTCTGTCTCTCTTTCTATCTCTCCTTTGCCTATCAAATTCTTTCTGTCTCTGGTCAATACATGTATACATACATATTATAAAAATAATGAAAGTATCATTTTTCTCATTTTAAAAATAGTGTGTTTTTTATTTTAATGGACAAAATACTTGAAGCAGTCACTTTAAAAAAATGCCCAAATGGCCAGTTAACATTCAAAAAGTTATTGAACCTCATTGCTTCTTAGGAAAATGAACAATGGTTGCTACTATTACCCGCCAGAATGACAAAATTTAGAAAAACAATACCAATAGTCTGCAAAAATGTGAAGCAACTAGACAGAGGAGACGCGTACTGGTTATGTAAAAGACTTTCATGCTGCTGCAGATGGTGTACCCAGGAGTAGATTTTTCTGACACATTTGGAATTGTAGAAGTTGGGGGAAAGGTCACAATTGGATAATAGATTGGTGTTTTATTGAATGAAAGTGATAATCAATACATCACGGTGGATGAAATAATCTTTCAGTTAGGCAATACAGTTGACTTCAAGTGATTTATAAAACATCTAGGTTATGGGCTGTATTTGTAATGATGACTTTTATTCACTAAGGAACTTTTATAATTTTTGGCATGATTTATTTAAATAGTTACAACACTATCTTTAATATTTTATTGTGTACTTCAAATATAAGTCTCACCATCATATAAAATTCATAACTCTAACTTAAACGTTATTAGAGAATTTTCTGTTATCCGTGGTGGCTGGATCTTTATGTTTTAATATATTTATGTTAGGTCTACTTGTGTTTCTTTGGACTTACTGATTTATGAAATATCAGCAAACAACTTCATTATATACAGGATTTAGCAAATAGTAGTCCAGTACCTGTTCTTATGTGGTCTACAAAGTGAGAATGGCTTTTACAATTATATTGATATTTTAAACTTTTTAAAAATCATTTTACAGGGGGGTTAATGGTTTGAAGTACAGTTGTTGACACATGGGTAATTTTTGTTTTCCTTCAGGGTTACCACTGGGGCTTGGTACTGGCACTACGAATCTACCACTCCTGGTGGCCATTTTTTCATTTTCAATTTTATTTGATAGGACAGAGAAATTGAGAGCGGGGAGGGAGATAGGGAGCAAGAAAGATAGACACCTGCAGACCTGCTTCACTACTTGTGAAGCATCCCCACAGCAGGCAGAGAGCAGGAGCTCAAACCTGGGTCCTTACACATGGTACTATGTGCGCTTAACTGGGTGCACCACCTCCTGGCCCCCACATGCATAAAAATGTTCATCTCCCCATGATAGGTAACTGTAAAACACTCTCACCTCAGCCTATGTCCTTTTTCATCATCAACCAGGACTTGAAAGCTCCCCACTCCCCTTTCCCAGAGTCTTTTGCTTTGGTGTAATACACCAAACCCAATCCAAGTTCTGCTTTTTGTTTCCCTTTTCTATTTTTTTCCTGAACTTTTAAAAAAATATTTATTTCCTTTTGTTGTCCTTGTTGTTTTATTGTTGTAGTTATTACATTACTGTTGTTGTTATTGATGTCTTTGTTGTTGGATAGGACAGATAGAAATGGAGAGAGGAGGGGAAGACAGAGAGGGGGATAGAAAGATAGACAACTGCAGACCTGCTTCACCGCCTGTGAAGCGACTCCCCTGCAAGTGGGGAGCTGGGGACTCAAACCGGGATCCTTATGCCAGCCCTTGTGCTTTGCGCCAGGTGCGCTTAACCCATTGTGCTACCGCCTGACTCCTTTTTCCTCAACTTCTGCCCATGAGTGAGATCATCCCATATTCATCCTTCTCTTTCTTCTTTCTGGCTTATCTCACTTAACATCATTCCTTCAGCCTTCATCTGAGATGGAGAAGGTGAATTCATCATTCTTAATAGCTGTGAGCAATATAATATATATATCACAACTTTCTCACCCATCTGGTTTTGGACACCTAGTTTGTTAGGTGTCCAAAAAACAGGGCAGTGGCGCATCTGGTGGAACACAAGTGTTTCAGTGCACAAAGATCCAGGTTCAAGTCCCTGGTACCCACCTGCAGGGGACAACTTCATGAGTGCTGTACTGCTGCAACCGTCTCTCTTTCTCCTTCATTCTCCTTTCCCTATCACTTTATCTGTCTCTCTCCTCCAATTAAGTAAAAAAAAAAAAGTAAAAATATTTTTGAAAATTTATAAAAACAGAAGTGCAAACACATGCATGTACACACAGAGACTCAGTCCGGATGAAAGAATAGAATAAGAGCTACAGAGGATCAGAGCAGGAAAATCCTGGTAACAAAGGGAAGCAGAGGCCAGGAAGGTTACCTGCAACCAGGAGTTCAGGTTGGGGGCCTTGGGGGTAAGTTGATATAGGTAGTTGGTCTTGAGCTCTGTATCTCTGTAAAGAAAGGGAACTGTCTTCGGAAGATTCCTTCTGAACTAGTAGGCGAGGCAAGCTGACAGGTAATATGATTTTTCCTTCCTTGGTTTTATCTTCCCTAGAAGAGCATCACCTCCAGTGCGGTGCCCGTTCTCTGCCGTGGTGACCTCTGGAGAGGCGTCCTCTGAAAATCCTGGCCCATGCCTGACAGCCCTTTCCTTTGTGGCTTCCCTAATACAACTAAGATAGACTTGCTTCTTTTCAAAAAGATATTAAGTATTAAAGCATAAATAAGAAATGAAATGAAATACAAGAAGTCCTTCCAGATTCACCTAGCTTCTCTAATATTGTCCCTGTCCATGCCACTCTCAGAGTCAAATCTTTTTCTGTGCTTCCAGCGCCAAGACATCTTCAAATTTAGCTACATGATTCCCTTGCTTAACTTTTTCATGACTTACTCTAAGGTGTTACATTTTAGCACACTTGGGGCGGGGAGGGTCTGGCACAATTCCACCACTTCCACTAGGCTCACTTACCCCCTTTTAATATCAGAATGAAACAAGGGGGGGGTACCATAGCACCACTCCACAGTTCATGCATGTGTCTTCCCCACTGCCATACGTGGTGCTCCTGTGTAGTGCTGGAGGCTTGAACCTGGGTCCTCATATATGGTAAACTGTGTGCTCTACTAGGTGAGCTATTCTCGGCCCCTAGCATGTTATTTCCCCCCTTACCAGAGCACTGCTCAGCTCTGTCTTAAGGTAGTGCCAGTGTTTGAACCTGGGACCTCTGGGACCTCTTGTCTGAAGACAAGAAAGTCTGTTGTAGAAACCACGGTGTTATTTCCCCAACTCTGAATGTGTATTTTTTTTTTTCTGGAGTGATAAAGCTCTTATATTTAGCTGTATATAACACTTGTTTTATGTGCCTGCATTAGATGTTAAAATTGGGATGATAGGACCAGTGGAATAGCTCACTTGAATAGTGCACTGCTTTGCCATGCGTGGGACTCAGGTTCAAGCCTGACCCTCAATGTATTGAGGAAAGCTTTGATGCTGTGGTATCTTTTATTTCTCTCCCTCTCCCCTCCCCTCCCCTCTGCTCCCTTTCCCTCCCCTCCTCTTCCTTCTCCCCCCCCCCTTAAAGGTGAAGGATCTTCTTGTGAATGAGTGTTAGCACTTCTGCTGTTTCCTAATTTTATCCCAGAATACTTCATCTAAAGATCTAAAGGGTCAGGAGCCACTAGCTTCAGAGCTAAACTTTCTGTGGTGCTGGGTTTCTATTGAAGTAAATCTGGGTTGCATCAAGGAGAAATCCCAGTGGGTAGGACTGCAGGCTTCCACTTCAGTTCAGCCTGATGACTTTTACAGTTCCTTATAGTTCCAAAAATCTCTGATCATCTAGCCACTTTGACTTCTTTCTTGACTCATTTTATGGTCCATGCAATTAACACCTTGTTAAAAAAGAAAATGAAATTTTAGGACTTCAAGAGGCATTAGCAGCTTTCTTGTCCATTTGTCCAGAGACTTAAGAACAGGATGTTTGAGAAATGTTGATTGCTTATAAAAAAGGAATAAATAACTAACTATACTGAAAGACTATACTTTCCTCATATTCAGTAGCATTTTATAAACTGAAAAGTCAGCCTATGATGACGTTTGCAGTGCATAAATCATTGAACTCTGTTATGTGGAAAACTGAGACATGTTACACAGTACCAACTACTGTATCACTGTTGACTGCAAACCATTACCCCCCCCATAACGAAAAAACTATTGAACTCTCAAGCATGAGGTTCCAATTTTGATCCCTAGTTTTTACATGTGCCAAAATGATGCTCTAGTTTTTATCTCTTTACCCAAAGACAGAATTTCTTACATTTGACCACAGCCCTGGTTTTGACATCCTTTGGAAGGCAGTGTATGAAACACCTAATTTTCCCCCACCCCTGCCTTTGAAAATTGGAGCTATAGGAGCCAGGCGGTGGCCCACCTGGTTAAGTGCACACATCACAGTTCACAAGGACTCAGGTTCAAGTCCCTGGTGCCCACCTGCAGAGAGGAAACTTCACGAATGGTGAAGCAGGGCTGTAGGTGTCTCTCTGTCTATCTCCCTTTTCCCTCGCAATTTCTCTGTATTTAATAAATAAATAAAAATATTTTTAAAAGGAAAATTGGAGCTATAAAATTATTTTCCAGTGTCTCACAGCTAGTCTCAATTTGTGATTTACTTTTGGATTGACTGGTGCATGACTACTCCCTCTTGGCTTTTCTTATCAGGTCTCAGTCTGCTATTTATTCTCTTAATTACCTCTGGTCCATGATGCTTTAACTACACCCCTCCCTCTCCTTGACTACATTGAGATATAATTGACATGTAACATTGAGTAAGTTTAAGATGTACAACATGATGGTTCAATAATTTTATATTGTGAAATGTTTAGTTACCCCAACAATAGCAAATAGATCTATCACCTTACACATTTACCCCAATAATAGCAAATAGATTTATCATCTCACACATTTATTTATTTTGTATTGAGCATTTTGGGTCTATTTGCTATACATTTACCCCCAGAACTTAGCTTAAAACTGGAAGTTTGTGCCTTTTAATAGCCTTCACCATTCTCTCTTCCCTACAATCACCAGTTTACACTGTTTTTAGGATTTTTTTTTCTTTGCCACTAAATTTTGTTGCTGGGACTCAGAACCTGCACTATGACTCCACTTCTACTGATGGCTTTTTTTTTTTTTTTTTTTGACATATGGTGAGGGTGAAGTAGATAGACAGACAGATACCTGCAGCACTGCTCCACTGCTTGTGAAGTTTATTCTCTGATGGTCAGGTCTGGAGGCTTGAACTGAGGTTCCTCAGACATGGTAATGTGCATTCTACTGGGTGTGACACCACTCAGTCCCAGGAACTTGTTAAGATTCCACATGTTATATAGTATTCTCCTTTCTCTGATTTATTTCCTAGCATAATGCCGTCAAAGTTCACTCATGTTGTCAATTGACAGAATGTATCTTTATAAATGACTAGATCCCTTTTTTTTTTTTTTGGTGAGTGTGTGTATGTCCAACCATATGTTGGGAGATCTTTCTATGTTTTGATTCTTGCAAGTAGTGATGCAGTGAAAATGGTGTAACAGAAATCTTCCACATACAGATTCTAACTCTTTGCTGAAGTGGAATTGCTGGATTCATGTCAATTTGCCATTTTTTTTTTGTAATTCTATGAAGAACTTCCACTGTTATCATAGTGGTTATTATTGTGGCTCTGATTTGCATTTCCCTGGTGACTAGTGATGTCTATATTTTTTAATAGTTATATGAGTTCATTGTACATTTTTGGATGTTGGTATTCTGTTGGATATGTGGCTTGAAAATATATTCTCCCATTCCTTAAGTTATTTTCCATTTTATTGATCCACTTCTTTTGCTTTGCTTCTACTTCTTAAAGTAGTCCAATTTACTTAGTTTGCTTTTTGCTGTCAAATCACTACAAAGAGAATGACGAGGGTTTTCCCATTTTCTTTGAGGGGTTTTATACTTCACATCTTACATCTCAGCCTTTAATTTTTAGTTGATTTTTATCATTGATTTAAGGTTTAGCTCTATTTTTCATGAGAATATCTAGTTTTCCCAGCACCATTCATTGAAGAGACTATCTTTTCCTCTATGGAGTAGTCTTGGCTCCTTTACAAAATGTTAGTTTTGCCTAAATGTGTGGGTTTACTTCTTGGTCCTTGACTGTTCTTATTTGACTGTTTTATACCAGTACCATACCTATTTTTTGGGGGGGAACCATATTTTTATGGTAGAGAATGGGGGAGAGATGGACCCAGAACATCTTTTAGCTCTAGCAAGTGGTGGCAGTAAGTACAGTGATACCTGGGACCCGGGGGACTTGAGACATGCTAGTTCTGAGTGCTCTGACATGGAATCATCTCCCAGACCCTGTACTGATCTACTTTGATTACTGTTGGGTTGTTGGAAAAATCATGACTCATTTCTCCATAGAAAAATTACAGCCCAATAGAACTTTGTGATATAGTTTGAAATTAAAAAGTGTGATGCTTTCAACTTTGTTCTTCTTTCTCAAATTTGTATTGGATGCATAAATATTTACAATTGTTACATCTGGAAGAGCTGACCTACTTTTACTATATAATTATTTGTCTCTTGTGACTAATTTTTTTTTTAACCAGAGCTCACATCTCAGCTCTGGCATATGGTGGTGCAGGGGATTGAACCTGGGACTTTGGAGCCTCAGGCATGAGAGTCTTTTTGCATAACCATAGCTGTCAACCCTGCACTTGTGACTATTTTTAAAATCTGTTGTCAGGCATCATCATTTAACATCCAGGTTATGTTTCAAGAAATGCATTGTCAAGTACACTCATTGTGTGGACCTTACAGCATGCAATGACATAAAACTAGATGGCATAGTTAATTTTTCAGTTAATTTACTGGAATATCTGAAATGTCAGAGACAAAAATAGCTATTTCTGCTTTCTTTTGACTACTACTTACGTGAAATGTATTACCCACCCATCATCACCTGTTCTGTTTCCTTAAAATCAAAGTTGAATTTCTTGTAGGCAGCATATTTTGCGATCTTGGCTTTGATTCACTTTATTTTCTTTTTTCCCCCACTAGGGTTTTCACTAGGACTCCTCATGATGCCACTGTTTCCAGTGGTCATTTCCCCCCTTTTGGCCATTCTTTTAGAGAAAGGCATCTTTAGCACTACTCTACTGCTTGTAAAGCTTCCCTCCTGCAGATTGTGACTGGGAACTTGAACCCAGGTCCTCCAGCATAGTAATGTGTGCACTGTACCAGGTGTCTAGGTGTCTTTTGACTTGATAATTCAGTCATTTACATTATAGTGAGTCCTAGTAAGGCCATTTTGGTCAATGTTGTTTTGTAATAATGTTGGTGAGAAAAAAATCTATTTCTTGCAGGTAATACTGTCTGTGTGGCCCTTGTTTTCTCCTTGAATGCTTGGGTCTTCTTAAGTGTTGTTATATATGCACATTAGCTTATTTATTTATTTTTATTTCAAATTTCATTTATGTATTTATCATTGGATAGAGACAGAGAAACTGAAAGGGGAGGGGGACATAGAGGGGGGAAAGAGACAGAAAGACACCTGCAGCCCTGCTTCCTCACTTGTGAAGCTTTCCCTTTGCAAGTGGGGACCAGAGCCTTGGACCCAGACCCTTGCACACAGTGATCTGTGCGCTTAACCATGTGTGCCACAGCCTGGTCACCACGTTTGCTTCATTGATGAGTCTCATCTGTGCCAGTCTGAGTGAGTGTGAGTATATATACTCTGTGATGGAAAGCCATCCTTTCCAAGTTGGGTCTCATCTGTTGTCCTATGCTGCTTAAACTGGAATAAGATTATGAATGAATGAATGAATGAATGAATGAATGAGTGAATGAGTGAATGAATGAGCACATTACCCTTTAATATTACAAGTGCTTGAAGTTTTCATTTAGAAGTTCGGTGACATTTTTGTGCTTACAAGTAGAACAATTAAACTGTGGTAAACCTATGGTAAAATCTTGTTCCACTAAAAATCATAGTTTTCAAGAACCCATTTAAGACTTAATGTCATTTTTGATAGGGATTCACTACATTAATTTTAACCCATTGAATCCTCCTCTAGTCATTGTATTCTTCAGCTCTAAGGCTTGTTTTGATAGTTTCCATTTCCTTTTGGATTTGTCAGGCTGGTGATTGCTGTTAGGCAAGGCCACTGATTGGGCTTCTTGTTGGGTAGAGCTATGTGCTCCGTTACTGGGTGGGGTTGCTGGCTGAGCTTCTTGCCTGTGCAAGGTTGCTGGCTGTGCTCAGCAGTTGGGCAGGATTTTAGGCTGAGCTGCTTGTCAAAGATTTGGAGGCTGGACACCGTGGCTGGGTAGGATTATAGACAGAGCGCTACATCTTTAGTACTGTTGTAGGCTGGGACCCTCGTGTTATCCTAGTTTATTCCTTGGTTGTGTGTGTATTGATTAAAAATCTCCCCACAAGGGCTGGGTGGTGGTGCACCTGGTTGAGCACACATGTTAAATGTGCAAGAACCCAGATTCACACCCCCAGCCCCCACCTGCAGGGGGAAAGCTGTTCCAACAGTTGGACAGGACAGCTAGCTTGGCTCCCTGACGAAGTTGGGCTATAGGGTGGGCTGTACAGTTGCTCTAGCTCTTTGGTCAGGCCTCCAAGACTAGTCAGGCAGGGCTAGAGGCCATGTTCAGCAGTTGGATGGGGCTAGGAATTCCTTTCCCTTCCTGGGCAGGGCAGTAGAACAGCCTCTCCTGCCAATACCACCCATTGACTGGGAGTCTGGATCAGGCAAAACTGCCAGCTAAGCTCTCTGACCAAAGGGGGCCACTGGCTCAGCTTTACAGATGGCTCGAACTGCTGGCTAGGATTTCTGCTGTGCTGCTGCTGCAAGCAAGAATGCTATATCTACTGAGACCTGAGTACTGGTTGTTAATGGCCCCCCGCCTCCCCTCCACCTTCTCCATCTCTCTCTGATCCTCTCACTTGTCCGGTCCCAAAGGTCCCTCCAGGGACCACACAAGACCTGGTGAGCCTGCTGGAAAGTGTCCCACATGCTCGGGGAGTTGGGTATCCACACTGGGCTTCTCACGATAGAAAACCTAGTCCCGGGGTAGGAGGGCTTTCTGTGTGACACTTTGCCAGCACACAGGGGCAGTGCTGTCAGTGTGCCCATCTCACTTACCCTTATAAGGTCTCTTATCCAGTGGAGTGCTTCACTCTGACCCTCGATCCTGGAATTCTCACAGTGGCATCATCTTTTGCTAGTTGGTCTGTGAGAGAGATTAAAGTCAGGAATAACCTATGTGGCTGTAATAGCGCTCCCCTGTATGTTCAACTTCCAGTAAGGTATCCATTCCTTAACCAGCAGATAGATTTCGTCTTACCCTTTTGCTTCTCTGATGCTTAGCTCCATACTGGGAATGCGATGAGTGAACATTTTGCTAGCACTATGATTGAAGCCAGTCAGAAAAGGAAGCAGTTTGCTATCAGTTTGCTTCTGTGGATTTTCACCTTTTAAAAACAGAGTTCTTTTAAAAAGAGAATTTTCCCTCAATGCCTGAGTTTGCAGTGTATAATTTTTCCTTCAAAATTTTATGCTTTCAGTAGGTTCATGGTTATTGTTTCACGGTTTTTATTAGTAATAACTCTGTCGCGGGTAATTTGATTGGGGACACTGCTGTTTGACACCTAGGAAAATGTTACACTACAAGGACTATTGGATTTGTTACAGAATGATAATTGAAGAGAGACCAGGGATAGGCAAACTAATAACATGCTAGGAATGTTATTAAAACTGGACATTTTGATATTTTCATGCACCGTCTTTTTGTTTATATCAACCACCACCTTTCTAAGAGATAAACAAACAATTTGTCTTTTTTTTTAATTTGGCAAGGGCAGAAACTAATGTCAGCTAATCAAAGCTACAATAAATTAATATAGCACCCATGCTTCTAGAGTACTATGGTCTCGTCCTATGAAGTAAGATAACTGTGATGGAGAAAACACTGATGGTAAGGGGGCCAGGTTGGAACCCTCTGAAATAGAGTGCTCATGTTGACCACATCAGCTTTAGTGGGTTTATATTCTATATAGGTTCAGCCTCTGTGAATCTGACTGTGTGTATATATCGTGTTTTGTGCAGGGAATCATTGTCCGGGGAGCTGTCGGAGACCACAAGAAAACATGGGGAGGAGTAAGTTTCTCTTTACTTTTAAATAATTTAGGCTGTCTCCACATTAGTTCACTGTATCCAGGATATTTGATTTGCAACTCAAGAAGTTTTTTTGTGGACACCTAAATTGTATTTGTCTGGAGCTGGACTCTGTAGAAAAAGACAGACAAACCACATGTTACTCACTGACAAAGATTCCATCCCCCCCCCCCGCTTTTTCTGGATATTTCCCTCCCAGTATAGGAAAGAAGTCCAAATGACACAATATAATATAGATCTTCAGTAATCCAAGTGCGTTGTAACTCCCAGTAATGTTGCCCACACACTTCTAGTGCTTTTTAAGAATTACTGATAATAGTAAAAACAAACAAAAAGATTATTCCATGCAACCAATGGCAGTAGTAAAAAATCATCTATGAGGTTGTTTTTGGTTTTGCTTACAGTGATAATGCTTGGCATTATGTACTACTAGACAAAACCCTTCTGCCATTCCTTTCTCATAATACGATTTACATTCAGTGAGTCATAGGTCGTTTTGTTGCTAATATTGCCAGTATTTCAGTGACTTTATAAATAATCCTGATAGAGACCATACAGTCAGATGCTGTAAAGGACCTCAGAGGAAGGCTTGGTGTTGTGTGATGTAGCATAAAGTATAGAATCAGCAGTTTGAATTCAATTTCTAAGTCTGCTACATTGATCAAATCCTACAACTCACTTAAACTTGTTTGTCCATCTCTGAGACTCTGAGATGGGATCAATACATCCTGCATTTCTAGCCACAGGAAGTTGTGGTTGGCATAATGTGATAATACCAGTGAAAGCATGTTGAAAACTCAATAGCAGTGGTATCTACTCACTGCTGCCCTTACTGAATAAGTTTATCTGCATAGGTTCTGTCTCTTTAACAGCTGAATGGAAGTAATTTGATCAGATGTGATTGTTAGACAGCATGAAAACGGACCAAGGCTGTGCAACTGATAGATAATGCTTTTTCTGAAAAGATTTACCCAGAGGAGGAAGAGGAAAATATTAAAAAATAAATAAATAAAAAACTAGAGCATCACTCTGGGCCATAGATGCCAAGACTGAATGTGATACTTCATGCTTGAGAGTCCAGTGCCTCATCCACTGTACTACCTCCTGGGCTGGCAGAAAATGGTTCTTCATGTTTTGCATCCTAGGCACCTTACTCACTGTACTTTAGTATGGACCCCAGTAGGCTTCCCCAAGGATTATTAATCAATCATGGAAAATGTTTTTCTGAGTCTTTTTAGGTTAGATTTTTCCACATTTTTTCCAAAACTTCCCTTGAAGATTGATTAGCCTCAGAGATTTTGGTTCTTCCTCAAACAAAACATACCAGTTTCTCAAAGTTCAGAGATTTTTTTTAAAGTAATAAATTTTTAAGTGGTTAGAGTTTTAGGACTATTCTGCGCTGTGTCCTAATTCCAAATTAGTGGCTAACTGAAGCTTCTAGAGCAACTCACTGTCGCTTGGTTCTCACCTAATCTCAAGATTCAATTCTACTGGATTGTTGGTAAAGTCATGACACAATTTTTTTGTATAGAAAAACATAGACGGATACATTATGACTTTTTGTGACAGTCCAATATTTGGAGACTGTTTTGATTGTTGGATTTTTGTGTGTGTATGTGTGTTACTAAATTCATGATTTTTTAAAAAAAATTATTTATTTAAAAAAGGAGACATTAACAAAACCATAGGATAAGAGGGGTACAACTCCACACAATTCCCACCACCAGGTCTCCGTATCCCATCCCTGATTGTTGGATTTTGTTGTGGCTACTTGCAGAAGAGAGTTCCACTGAGACAGAGCAGCACTTTCTATTTTCAATACTTCCTTTTCAGAAACGACCATCAGGTCATTAGCCAAGGAGGTCATTAGGTACTTATGTTAAGAGGTGTTGTTTTAGCCCGCATTTATCTAAAATGCCAGGCATTTAATTGAGTTCTTGCTAAATGGCAGGACACCATCATGTAATCTGCAAAGATAGGCACATTTCCAACCTGGAGATAAGGAAAGTGCTCTAAAAATTTTCATTTACACAGGGAGGCATGTATGTAATAGCATTTTGACTGTGCTAGCCACTTTAAAAATGTCCTTAATGTTCTGGGTCTCGAAAAGTATATCTTTCATGCTAAGAGGTTTGCTTGGTTAGACTGGTTATACTTGGTAATTGCGAACACTATTAGTGGTGGAAAAAGGATGCTATTGTGTGCTTTTTTCCTTCTTTCTGGCAGTGTACAATGAAGTTTTTACTGGATTTGCCAAAGATCCTCACAGGCACAGTTCGAGCTGGGCATCCAAAGTGACAGCCATGGAAAATGTCACAAAGGCATGACACTAACCTCATTAATTAAGGAGGCATAAAAACAAAGACCATAGCCAGAAAACCATATTTTGGTTAAAATAGAGGTGAATTTCTTATTAGTATTCTTTGATATTGGATGGAGTAATTAAAACTATCTTAGAAGAAAAAAAAATTTTTTCCCTCCAGGGTTATTGCTGGGCTCGGCGCCTGCACCATGAATCCACTGCTCCTGGAGGCCATTTTCCCCCCCTTTGTTGCCCTAGTTGTTGTAGCCTAGTTGTGGTTATTATTATTGCCATTGTTGATGTTGTTCGTTGTTGGATAGGACAGAGAGAAATGGCGAGAGGAGGGGAAGACAGAGAGGGGGATAGAAAGATGGACACCTGCAGAACTGCTTCACCGCCTGTGAAGCGACTCCCCTGCAGGTGGGGAGCCGAGGGCTCGAACCGGGATCCTTAGGTCCCTGTGCTTTGTGCCACATGCGCTTAACCCACTGTGCCACCGCCCAACCCCCAGAAGAAAATTTATTTACTTTTTTTGTTAGTGATTTAATGACTAACAAGATTGTGGGATAAGAGGGGGTACAATTCCATATAATTCCCAACACCAGAGTTCCATATCCCATCTCCTCCATTGGGAGCTTCCCTATTCTTTATCCCTCTGAGAGTATGGACCAGAGATCTTTATGGAGTACAGAAGTTGGAAGGTCTGGCTTTCTCTAATTGTTCTTCGTGGACATGGGCATTGGCAGGTTGATCCATAACCCCAGCCTGTTTCTATCTTTCCCAACTTGGGGTAGGGCTCTGGAGAAGTAAGGTTCCAGGACACATTGGTGAGATTGTTTTGTTGTTGTTCTTTATTGGGGGACTTTAATGGTTTACAGTTGACAGTAAACACAGTAGTTGTTACGTGTAATATTTCTCAGTTTTCCACATAACAGTAACCCCCCACCTAAGTCCTTCTCCACCATCATGTTCCAGGACTTGAACACTGACCTCTCGTCCTAGATTCCTTTGGATATTTAGGACTTTTAACAACATAAAACTTTTATGAAATTAACAGCTTTAGGTAGAGCACTTAGCAACTCAGAGGTATTTCTTCTATATTATCTTATTTGAGTTGTCAGAGAATACAATGATGTAAATAAGAATTGTCTTCATTTTCTGTTATGAAAAGATTCACATAGGGGGTCGGGTGGTAGCACAGCGTGTTAAGCGCACGTGGAGCAAAGCGCAAGGACTGGCATAAGGATCCCAGTTCAAGCCCCCAGCTCCCCACCTGCAGGGCAGTCACTTCACAGGCGGTGAAGCAGGTCTGTAGGTACCTATCTTTCTCTCGCCCTGTCTTCCCATCCTCTCTGTCCTATCTAACAATGACAACATCAATAACAATAACTACAACAATAAAAATAAATAATAATAATAATAAAGAAAAGATTCATATAAAGACCACAGCTGATAGAGAACCAGAAAGTGAACCTAGGTCTTCTTATGTCATACCCAGTTTTAATTTTATTTTAATAAACTGTGTTCTGAATAGCCCACTTAGTATGAAACAGGTGAAAAACTTAGGACCTGTTGGCTGTGAAATTTAGGGAAGAAAATGTTTTCTGAGACCTGTGATGATGTTCATGTGTTTCTCAGAGCATGGGGAACTGAACAGATAGGCAAATGAAACGGCTCAATATTCACCACTGTTTATGGCAACATATAAAACACATGTGTATCAGAGTAGAGTGCCTCAGCTCTCACAATCCTTGAGTAGCAATGGTCCATGATCGTGGCAATTCAGAGGCAGCAATTGGTTCACAAGATCAAGGGGCATAACTAGAGGGATGATGCAGTGCAGAAGTTTGCTGTAGGCAACCCGCAGCGAGAGGTGTCAAAAACAAGGGGTTAAAACATTATTGACCTGTTAAAGTTTTAATTCTTTTTAATTATTTGTAGATTTTATTTTTAGTTTGTTTTTTCTTTATAGAGACAGAAACAGGGAAGGCGGAAGATGGAGAGGAAAGAGACACCTGCAGCACTGCTTCACTACTAGTGAAGGTCTTTTCTCAGGGTAACATGCACCCAGGTGTGCCCCCACCCCCCCACTTTGTGGTTTTTCGTCACACAAAGACTACAATGCATGGTGGAAGATGAGAATAGTTTGAGAAGACAAACAAAAATGCAGTATATGTAAATAAAATTATGTTTTAAGATTTAGTAGCAAATTGACATCTTCACAGAGCACTTATATCTACTAGACAAATCACAAAGAATTTTTTTTTTGATGTCAGGGATTGAGTCCAGGACTTCGTAAATGAGGACCATGTTCTCTCCCACTGAGCTACATCCATCCCCAGCCATAATCACAAAATCTTTTGGTGGGGGGTGGAGCTCACAAAAGAAATGTACATTCCACTAAAATACTGACTGCTAAGATAATTTAAATTTAGCTGGAAACAAAAACTTGCATCTACCTTTTTATCATCACTTCTTCCCTCCTAACAGCTATGACATTCATGACAAAAATGACAAGTCTCAGTACTCTACAAAGCAATTTCATGTCAGAACACACTTCTTTTACTGCATGTTCTAAAGTGCCAGAGCAGTAATCTATGGTCCTTTAGCCTAATATGCAGTTATTAATAATTGCACTGTCTTTACCTTAATAGCAAAGTTTCTAGAAGAAATCCACCATGCTTTCTTAACCAGAGCAGACCACAGTATACTCCGTCATTTTTTTTTTATACAGATAATTTTTCTTCATTTTTTTAGTGACTTAACTCTCTTTGATTCACTATTGCTGCACTGCTCAGGCCAATCCTAAACTCTAAATCTACTCATGCACCTCCGAGGAATGAATGTTCAAACTACAAACCTTGTAAAGTGACATAAATATAACATAATATCTGATTTTGTTGAACTACTCCCAGATTTATAGTTCAGGTGAAAGCACACATTTAACAGAATTGATTATTTCATTTTCTGGGTTTTATTAGATCTGAGACTGTTTTTACTACAGTAGAATTTGTATGCTTCTGTAGTTGAGATGTCACCAATTTATCCTAAGCCCCTATTTTCATAATTCTGTAATAGCAATACAAATTTATTTTAAGTTGACATCAACCATTATTTTTTCCTGGCAAGTCTACTTTATCACGAAGGTTATTCTTGGGGCTCTACACTTTCATGACTCCACCACTCCTGCATAATCTTTTTTTTTTAAGCCAAGGCTGAAAGGTAGGGAGGAAGACAGAGACAATAAGGAGAAAGAGAGATACAAAAGTACTGCTTCACCACTCATAAAGCTTCCACCTTGCATGGTACATCCACATCATGGCCAGGGTCTCAAACCCTGGTCCTCACACATGGTAGGTAGTGGGCACTCTACAGGGTAAGCCATTTTCCAGTCCTGGGAGAATTTGTTAAACCATTTTTCTGAATCTCATTTCTGTACAAAGCATAAAAGTCATTAAGACATCTGAATACATATTCTAAAATAGAGCTTTTAGGGAAGCCATATTGAGTCAGCTAGACTCACTCTGGGGGACTCATTTGTTTTGAAGAAAAAAATTGATTTTTTAGGTACACATGTACCTCTTTTTGTCTTCTCTTAGAAATCCTTTTCTGTTATTTTATTCAAACTTGTTTCCAGAAACCTGCCTGTTATCTTGCATTTCACTATGTGCCTCCAGAAGATATTAATAACAATCACTCTGAAATACTCAGACATCCTACTCTCACCAACTTAATCCTGAACCTTTAAATGTCTGATTTCTTGAGTGGGGTTAAGCGCCCTGATTCACATGGAAACACACACTATATGCCATTCTACTTACACAGCAACTTTGTGATAACCTAGTCGGACGCAGGGGCAGGCACAACATGTAGCAAACTGGGAAGAGTATAAACTGATGTGCTACGAAAACATTCTTTACTTTTCATCCATAGGTATTTTACAGTGGTAAAATACAATTAAGGTGTATTCTGTTTCTCACTTTTCTAATTAGGAAGATGATCCAGATAGCATCTTTTTGGTTCGCTTGATTTTTGTTTTTTAGTGAAATGCCACTTTCAGATGTGAGACTTTTCCTTGGACAGGGTATTTCCTTCAGCCTGTGAGAGAAATACCTATTCTTCACGGTTACTTTTCATACCTATTTTTAACACCCATTTCGTTGGGGGGAAAAAAGCCTTGAAGGCATTATATGTTGTGCAAGCATGTTCAGCTGAGTAAATAGCAGTATCCAGCAGTATCAAAACTGGAAGAAGAAAAGGAACTGAGAGTGTGGCACTTCATAAGATTTGTTTTTTCTTTTAAATTAAATCTCAGCACAGAGTTGGGTAGGGAGGGTAACTGGCTGATTTGTCATTTCTTTTGAGTTATCTTCCTTTTTGTGGCCACTTTAAGGAAATGCTTATTTACAAGACAGTTGTCACAGGAGTGACAGGAGAATTTGGATATGATTCATCATTACTACTTAATAAAACTTCTTCAAATTATAAAAACCACACCCACCTCACTTGAAAAGACCTGAAGATAACACCCAATTCCTTTACTTCAGGAACACCTGCAGGTCATGCATGGGGTTAGGGCCAGAGCTGGCATAGGAATCTAGACATCCTGATTGCAAATGCAGGATTTTTCCATCATACCAGACCAACCCCACTTAATTTTGTTCTTTTTCCTACATTTTCATTTGCCTCAGTAAAGTGGTGAATGTGTACTGACTTTTTTAGATTTCAACAAAATAATTTCAGAAGACAGTTTTCATGTGCCAAACAGAAGGCTCATATAAATGAACTGCTTAACGTGTCCTGCAATTTTTGATGAGAAATTCACAACTAAACAAACTCTTAACTCCGAAAGAAAAATAGTCTCCTGCTTAGTAGCATGTGGACTCATAGATTCAATCTTTGCTATACCAGCATGTATACAGCATTGTCTGGTAACAAGCTTTCCATTTGAATAAATGTTTTTTGGACTGCTGATGCTTGCTTGTAAAATAATTAAAAGCCTTTTTATTTATTTATTTATTTTTATTATCTTTATTTATTGGATAGAGACAGCCAGAATCAAGAGGGAGGGGGTGATAGAGAGGGAGAGAGATAGACACCTGCAGCCCAGCTTCACCACTTGTAAAGCTTTCCCCCTGCAGGTGGGGACTGGGGACTCGAACCTGGGTCCTTGCGCATTGTAATACATGTGCTCAACCAGGTGTGCCACCACCCGGCCCCTTAAAAGCCTTTTTTAAAAGATATTTTTATGTGTAGGCTATTTTATGGAACCCATTCTAAATTAAAATATATAATTAACTGCCTTCCTAAACATCTTATGGTCCTTTGGGATGACTCAGAATTATTATTATAATCATTGATTCCTATAGTTTCTTCATGCGAGAGGGGTTGGAACCTATTCTAAACTCTCAAAAGGCCTGTCTCCTTCTGCCCTCAGTAGTATTTTCTAAGACTAGTATATCACCTCCGAACCTCCATGCATCTTTGGGGTTCAGCATTCAGCCTCCCCGCCAGGTAACCTTTCCTATGCTCTTGCACATTGTATCTTAAAGCACTTTTTTTTCTTTTATCTGCTTAGTCAATCTCTTGCTTTCCCTTTCATGGACTAATTGACCACATGATAGTGATGGAGTCATTCTGATGAGAGCCATTTGCCATATGTCCAGAGCACAGCACTCTGCATACATCACCTCAGTCACAACTGTGAGATTGATGTGATTATTGCAAGTTTACACATGGCAGGGTTTATAACACCCCCACCACCTGTTTGCTCTTTCTTACATTTAAATGTATATTTGAGGTGCACTTTTTTTTTTTCCAAACCACTAGAGCTTCACAGCTTCAGGTCAACTTCTAAGATAAAACAGACGAGACAGACACACAATACCAAAGCTTCCTCGGACACAGTGGGGGCTAGACGTGAACTTGAGTTGCATGCCTGGTAAAGCAGGCACAGGAAGCCAGCTATTTTGCCAGCCCCTATGTGCACCATTTAATGTGCCTGGGATACCAATGAGGGACTATTTGTTACTCAAATAGTCATAGCTCCTGGCAATATGAGGACGTCTGTCCTCCTTTCCCTGACCAACCCTGTTCTCATAGGGAATTCTTTTTTTAAAAAATTTATTTCTTTATTGGGGAATTCATGTTTTACATTCAACAGTAAATACAATAGTTTGTACATGCATAACATTCCCCAGTTTCCCATTTAACAATACTCAGCTGTACATACTTGCACAACATATAATGCCTTCAAGGTTTTTTCCCCCAATGAAATAGGTGGTAAAAATAGGTAGGAAAAGTAACCATGAAGAATAGGTATTTCTCTCAGAGGCTGAAGGAAATACATAGGGAATTCTAAAGCTAGCATTTAGAGCAATAAGCCCTGAAGTATAGTTAAGAAAATGTTAGGTTCATTGTTATTCTTGATGGCACTGCTGTTGTTGCCGTTATGACGTCCTATATCAAAACCAGGGCACCAGATCAGACTTTCTGCCACCCAGAATAGGTGCCAGGACAATAAATAAGTCATCATAGTACCAAAGGCACCATGTTCAGCTTAGCAGTAGACCTCCTATGTATCCATTTCTTTTGTCTGGCCCTGAAGAACCTGGAGGGCAAAGCCATTTACTGCTCATCTTTGTGACATGTCATGCTCTCATTGTACATAGGCTATGTATAGTAAATGTTTGCTAATAAAATAAAAATGTAAATATACTTGCGACTTTAAATACAGCAGCTTCACTGAAGTCATACCCAATGAGAGAGAACTGATTAAATAATCAGAGTAGAGATTTTACTAAGTGGACTGTTACTTTCCAAGCTTTATCACCTGTTATTTTCCAACAAATGGACATGATTACACTTGCCTAAAGATTGTTGGCATTAAAATGTCTGTTTGAGTGTCTTGCATTGCATTAAAATATTACTCAACTGTATGTTTTGGCTAAAGGCTGTAATTTAGGGGGCTGCTTGAGAAGCCATCTTGTTTCATTTTTAGTTTCTTCTGGAGAGGAAGTTTGGGTGAGAGGTATTTATTTGGAAATCATGAAAACATATCAACAATTTTTGAATAAACATACTTATTTTGTGGGTGTGTGTATCAGTCTTAAATTTAAAGACTTGCTTTCACTGAGTCTAGAGAAAATACTTTGGGTTTTCCTTTAGTTCTTTACTAAGAAAAACTGTTTTGAATAGCTCTTCAAAGCACACTCATATCCTTTACGCATATGACAGTATGTGATCTTGGATGCTAGCATACACTTGGTTCCTCACAGCTAACATGTAATCTGATGAGGAACAGGCAGGGGAGGTGGTAAAATTCAGTTTCAAACATCACTCCGTTAGTGTGTTAAGTCCAAAGTAAAGCCCTTCATTTAATCTTAGAAATAAGCTAGTGTTTTAGAAAGAGAACATCTGTTCTTAACCTTTAAGTCCAAGTTGCCACCTTGTCTTTTGTTTCCATACTGGAAAAAGAATCTGAATTCTGGCAGAATTTATTAGATTTCCAGATTATTTTGATGGGAACTGGCAAATGCTCTGCCACAGTTTCTATTTCCTAATACATGGCAGAAATAAGTGATATATATATGTTTTTTTCTTTTCCTATTGATCAGTTTCATTTTCTAGGTTGTGTGTGTGTGTATTGTCGTGTCTGTCTCCTCGCTAGGGATTCCTAGTTCAGGGCTGACAGGCTGGCTTTTTTAGATAGAGACAGAGGGGGAAAGACACCACAGCACTAACATTCTTCCAGTGTTATGGAGACCAGACCTGAACCTGGGACAAGTGCACAGTATGGCAGAGCAGGTGTACTATCCAGGTGCACTATTTTGCTACCTCCCAGATGGAGTCATTTATTTACCGGATGTGTCAAGAAAGAGAAAATGGACTTGCTAGCTTACTCCATGGAGTTTTCAGCACTACCTTTCCTCCCAGAATAGGAATCATACAGCAGGTGTTTGTGGAAAGCTCCTGGTCATTTCATTAGGCTGGGATTAGAAGAGCTGTACGACTTGGCATTTGGCCTGCTTTCAGTCATACTCCTTAGTCACTTTATCCTTCACTTTCCCCTTTTTGTCTAGAGAGTTTATAAGAAAATCATTTTCTTCAGGAGAATTTTATCTCTTTCTCTTAAAAGATCAAAATGCATTATTGTCACCTATTTATCTTGAAGAAAACTGCTTCAAGTCAGGGATATCTTACAGTGCACTAACATATCTATTATATTTTAAAACAGTGAAGTAACAGCCCCGGGGCATAGCTCAATGTTAAAGGAGAGGATTTGCATCCCTGAGGCTCTAGGTTCTATCCCTGATAATGCATATGCCAGAGCAAAACAGTAGTCTGATCTCCTCTCTCACATAAAATTTTAAAAAAGCAAACAAGGAAGCAGATAATCCTTATTAGTTTTACACTTGCCTAACCATTTCTAACAGTATATGACACTGGTTTTTGATTTTTTTTTTTAATGAGTTAAAGCTGGTATAGAGATTCCCATCCATTTGATATGACCTGTAGGTGAGGGAACTAGACATTTTTATCCCAGAGAAAAAGAAATCTCAAGGGAAATCAGTTGCTCTCTTCATGTATTAGCTGACCTGCTTTAAGGAGAACTGTCTCCATTTCAGAGGGTATAAATAAGACTAGTGACTAGAAAGCTGATTCATTGGACTGTCACTTGAAGCAAAGGGCCATGAAGTCAGATAGCAAAAAAGCTTATAATTTTTCTTTGATATTTATAAATATCAAGGGCCTTAAAAAGGTGTTCAGTAAGAAATCTTTAATATTTTTACTTATTATTGGATAGAGACAGAAATTGAGAGGGGTGGGGGAGATAGAGACACCTGCAGCCTTGCTTCACTGCTTGTGAAGCTTTCCTTCTACAGGCTTGAACCTGGGGCCTTGTGCACTATAATGTGAACACTTAACTAAGTGCACCACTACCTGACCTCACGAGAAATCTTTTTTTTAAAAAAAAACACTATATTTCATTTATTTTAATGGGAGACACACAGGGAAAGAGAGATAGAGAGACTAGAGCACTGCTTAGCTCTGGCTTATGGTAGTCCTGGAGTGTGAACCCGAGATCTCAGAGTCTCCAGCATGAAAATCATAACCATTATGCTGTCTCTCCTGAGCAAGATTTTTTTAAAAGGTGTTAATTCTACCCCCAGGCCTGAAGCCAGAGACCACAAGCTCAAGGCAGCTGTCTCTGGTAGCAGGTTCTATATGGGGTTTTGCTGCTGCTAAACTGTGAGAAGTACTGCTAGGAATGTCACTGTTGGTCTCTTTTTCAGTTCCCTTCATAGCAAAGTTTTATAAAGATTTCTTCTAACAATATTCTAAGGCTCTGTAATTCATTTTTACAGGTGAGTGTGAGGTACATGAGGAAAAAAAAAACCCTTGTGAGTGGCTTTCTGTATGGTCCCCCTTTTATTAGGAGGCTAATGGTTTACACAGTTGTCAACACACAGGTAAAATTTCTCATCTCACCAGGATAGGTGTCTCCAAAAATACACTCACCCTCAATGTCAGTCGTTTTCCACCATCTTTCACCAGGACCCCAAAGTTTAACCTGGACCCCAAAGCTTAACCTGCCCAGCACACTCCCGGCCCTCCGTCTCAAGAGTCTTTTGCTTTGGTGTAATACACCAAGCGCAGTCTAAGTTTTACTTTGTATTTTCCCTTTCTGTTCTTGCTTAAGTACTGCTTGCAAGTGAAATCATTCCATATTCATCTTCTTTTTTGGCTGATCTCAGTTAACTGCTTCCTTCAGACCCCATCCAAGAGGAGGGGAAGAAGGTGATTTCATTTCATTTGATAGCTGAGTGGTATTCTCATTGTAATAGCCCAAACTTGGAAGTAACCTAGGTGTCCAATAACAGATGAATGGCTTAGACTGTTGTAGTTTTCTTTTTTAAAGGTGGATTTATTATCTAGATGGAATGAAAATCAGGATTGTTCTGGCATACTCGCGATGCCTGGGATTGAACTGGGAGCCTTATGTTTGAAAACTCACTGCTCTAGCCACTGCTCCACCTGCTGGTCCATGGCCTACTATAGTTTTCAACCTAGTATAGATGCTACTTTACTGTTAACAATTTGGATACTGCAAGTAATAAATACTAAATCTGTTATAAAAAGGAATATACTTTTTTTTTTTTTTGCCTCCAGGGTTATTGCTCGGGCTCGGTGCCTGCACCACAAATTCACTGCTCTTGGAGGCCATTTTTTCCCTTTTGCTACCCTGGTTGTCTTACCATTGTTGCGGTTATTATTATCATTGTTATTGATGTCGTTGTTGGACAGGACAGAGAAATGGAGAGAGGAGGAGAAGATGGGTAGAAAAAGACAGACACCTGCAGCCCTGCTTCACCACCTGTGAAGTGACTTCCCCAGGTGGTGGGCTAGGGGCTCGAACCAGGATCCTTTCGCCAGTCCCTGCGCTTTGCGCCACGTGCGCTTAACCCACTGTGCTATCGCTCAGCCCCCGAAATATACATTTCTATAAGAAGTAAACCTTAAATTTAGTACTGCTGTTGTCACTTAAGCTTACTATTTTTCATTTACTTCAAAATGTTCTTTGCAGAATGTAGAGTTTTTTCCCCAAATGCCTTGAAGGATCTACAATGTGCTTCATATGTCAGAAGCATAGAAGATCGCGGAATTTTCTCACTTAGCAGAGATTAAATTCTAGTAGAATTGTATTTACCTCTTTAAGTAACCTTGGCATTTAGAAAAATGTAGCAGCTATATAGTTTTTAGTGACTCCTAAGAGTGCATATAAAGGCCAGGGTGATAGCTCAACGTGCTAGAGCACAGGATTTACATGCCCATGGCTCTTGGCACCACCATAAACCAGGGTCGAGTGGTGCTCTGGTCTCCCCTTCCCCTTCACTTTCATAAAATAACACAAATACTTTAAAGAGTGCATATAATGTTCATCTTATTTATTTTGCTGGATATCATAAATATACATTTTGAAGGTTTATGAGAAATCCCTCCTATGAACCTTGTAGAATTTTCTTTGTCTGAATGAAAGTGAAATGGAATTGAAAGTATTAAAGTGTCAAAATACATTGAACTCAAGTGCATTTAGAACAAATTTATCACTAGTGTTCCTTGGAATGCATCATGGTCCATTGCATTTTAATTTCTTAAAATTGCTTTGTCATCTCTTTTATACACATAATCACATTAATGTTCTTTTTGTTTAAACTAGTATGTCAATTGGAGTTTGGTTTATTTTTTAGTGGAACAAAGGCAAGTGTCTAGAGACTTGATTTTTGATTAGCTTCTCCAACAGTAGAATGCATTGGGGGGTATTCACATGTAATAATGAACACAGGTTATGGTATCTTTGTTACAATATTTAAAATACGCACAGTTGGCAGGGTTGTGCTAAGGTCTGACAGCAATATGGTTAATTATATTACTGTCGCATGCCAGTTAAATAATGGCCATTATCCCAGCCAAGGACAACTGCTACTTAAAGGACCTTCTCACACGAGGAGTAAGAAAGAAATGGTAGTTTGGAGCTAAATCGTATGGCTGTGTTATCTTGAATTTTAATCTCCTTCAACTACCCTTTTATGCTTATTTTTATTTATTTATTTATTTTTTAGTTTTCCTCACAGGAGAAAGTGCTAATGCAGTATTAAAACGCTACCCAAGAGCTAATGGACTTTTTGAAGAAATAAGACAGGGAAACATTGAGCGTGAATGCAAAGAAGAAGTTTGTACCTTTGAAGAAGCAAGAGAAGCCTTTGAAAACAATGAAAAAACTGTAAGTAACTGGCAATTTAAAAAATATTTTTCACTCACCTTTTGATATGTGCAACTATTCTGTGGGTTGGAGGGCTAGGTCTACTCCCCTCTATGTTGGTCTTTGAGGTCCAGCTTGCTGTAGGACTCTGCTGAACTGATGAAATATGTCATCTTTGCAAGGGGGGAGTATTAATTTCAGACAAGATTTTGCTTAAGAAAGTTACAGAGGGGCCAAGCAGTGGCATACTGGTAAAACTCATGTTACAATGCGCAAGGACATGGGGTCAAGCGCCCGGTCCCCACCTGAAGGGGGGAATGCTTCAAAGACAGTGGGGCAGTGCAACAGGTGTCTCTATCCAAAAAAATGAGTAAATAAAAAATTGTTAAAAATAAAGTTATAGATATCATCACCTCACTACGCATAATCAGAGCAGGAAACCCACAGATGCCAATACTTTTGACACATTTAATTTCTTGTACAAAAGAAAAAAACATATACATATCCGAGCTCCCATCCTGACTGTGGCACTCTTCAGGTAACTCCTGTTGGCCTGCTTTACAGTTAGAAATGAAGTCAGGTGTACCAGACAGATAACAAATATTTGAGGAGCAGCAGAGGCAGGGAGGCATTTTTCAGAGGGGGTGCTGATCTCTTGCTAAGTAGAGAAGGGCCTTGGGTAAGAGGAAGGAGCTAAGGAAAAGATGATCAGAGAGGCACCGATGCTACATTGCAATGTGCACAGCAAAAGTAGATTCAGTTATAGAATGGTAAGTTGTGAATATCAGTTTTTCCTTTCTTATTAGCAATTTAACAGAGTTTAATTTCACATCCATACATGGTAAGTGTAAGTTAACACACCCTCTAGCAAACTTCTGTGAACATCATTTTTTTTAAATCTCACTAAAGTCACACAGCTAAGTACCAGCCAGGAGTGTAACTCAATAGTTGACTGCACAATAGAAAATTAAAAAAAATAATAATCACAGTTAAATATAGTGGGAAAGTCTACATCATTTATGGCCCCATGTACACACAAGGCTGTTTGCTCTTTAATACCTTTACAACCTTTTTCTTCTGTGTCTGTTTAGTCCTCAATGGTATATTTATTTAATTTTTTAATATTTTATTTTTTACCACAGCATTGTTCAGCTCTGGATTATTTGTAGTGCCTGAACTGAACCTGGGATCTTTGGTGCCCAGGCATGAAGTCTTTTTGCATGATCATTATGCTATCTCCCAGCCCAATTTAAAAATTTTATTCATTTTTAATATAATTTTTATTCATAAGATGGAAATATTGACAAGACCATAGGATAAGAGGGGTACAAAGATTCTCATCACCAGAACTCCGTATCCTATCCCCTCCCTTGGTAGCTTTTGTATTCTTTCTCCCTCAGGGAGTATGGACCCAGGATCATTATGGGGTGCAGAGATGGAAGGTCTGGCTTCTGTAATTGCTTCTGCTGAACATGGGCTTTGGCAGGTTGATACATACTTCCAGCATGTCTCTCTCTTTCCCTAGTGGGGCAGGGATCTGGGGAGGTGAGGCTCTAGGACACATTGGTGGGTCGGCTGCCAGGTCGGCTGCCCAGGAAAGTCAGGTTGGTATCTGGAACCTAGTGGCTGAAAAAGAGTTAAGATATAAAGCAGAACAAATTGTTGACTAATCATTGAACCTAAAGGCAAGAATATCGCAAATGAAGAGTTGAGGTCTCTGTTTTGGAAAAAGCTAGTAGGTCTATGATTTTATTAGATTTGTCTCAGCCAGACAGCTAACATGCAGGTGTACCCAGGTTATTGTCTGGGGAATGGTGTCAGAGTTGGAAAGAGGACCAAAAAGCTGGATGAGGGAAGAAAGTAGCTCCCAAATATGTGGAAAGTATATAAATATTGTTAGTTAACCCCATTGATTTGATCTGTGGTTTATGTAACCTCTGCATCCCTGTAGGTCTGTGTTGGTAAGTTCGCCTTCTGTGATCATGGCTAGGAACATTCCAGGCTACACCAATTTCAGGACCCATCTTTCTTTGGTAGGTAGAGTATGTTATCCAGCCTCCCTTCGGAGAATGGAACATTCCCTACCATTGTTGATCCACACTGAAAACAAGATCCTATAGGGGTCCATTATGTTGTTCCTGATGGAGAAGACCAGAGACAGTAGAGAAAGGAGATCCCTTAGAGGTCTGGGCCCATCATGTCTGTGTAGGAATCCCAGGACTCCCTGACCAGAGCCCCAGGTAATGGGGTGGCCTGGTAGGGACCAAAGAGTCATCATTAAAGTAAGTTGGTCTCTTGCCCTTCAGCTTTTGTAGTCCTTATTTTGTCTGACAAGTAATTGAGGGATGTGTAATAGGAGGTAGGTGAGGAGGGTATCTAGGTCTAAGTAGAAACTGTTTCATTAGGTACTTTATGGTGTCATTTTGCATCTTTCTACTTGTTTGCTTCATTTATTGTCTCACTGCAAACTATTGTGCACTTTTGCTTTAAAGTATATATTTTCCCCTAACTTATGGCTACACGTGTACATATGTCCTATTTCATGGGCCTTGGTCTATATTTTAGCTTTTGAGGTTTGTTAAGAAGTGCACCACCCGAAATGTGATTAAGGAGCCTTATGGGTTAGGAAAGGTCTCACCAGAGTAATGAAGTTGAAGGGTTGACATTTCATGCCTGATGTCTCTGGGCACAGTCTGAAGTGAAACATGCTGAGGTGGTACTGGTTGCATTGATTAGGCTGGGATCAGCAGATGCAGTATCAGTTGGTATGAATTGGGAGAAGCATGCAGGAAAGTGAGCCCCACCCTAGAGGTTTCAGGAGAAATATGGGCTTTATAGAGAAAAGGGAAGGTTCCTGCTGTCTTAGGGTTTAAGAAGGCAATAGATAGTTATTGCTATAACCAAATTATTTGGCAATTGGGTTAACTTTGAAAATTCCATTGTTAGGATTTGCTGTATCATACAAGACCTCACTATAATTTATGTCCTTTTATGCTATTTATATATAGCTGTATCTTATAAAGTAATGCATCTGCTCTCCCTGGTCTAAGATTTTAGGAGATCTACCTTCTCTGACCCATCTTGGAGGAGCTAGACAGAATTATGTAATGTGAGATAAGTTAGAAAAACAAAGACAAATATGGGATGATCCCACTCATAAACAGAAGTTAAGAAAGAAGAACAGAAAGGGAAACTGAAAGCAGAATCTGACTAAGTTTGAGTATGGCATCAAAGTAAAAATCTGTGGATGGAGGGTGAGGTTCAGCTTCACTGCGGGGGATGGGGGATGACATAGACCTTTGGTGGTGAGAATGGTGTTAATATAAACTCCTATTAACTTACAGTCTCATAAATCACTAATATGTGAGGGGGGAAATGGATCAATTGTCTCAAACTTTTTGATGTGTAGACCATAGCTCTGAGTATATGTTCCTTCAATCTAAGCACTTAAAATTCTCCTCAACACATAGTGGAAGGAGATTTATCTATTTTATGCTTCCTTGTTTTTGGCCACATAATAAAAAACGTTGCCCATCAAAAAAAAAATTCAGTTTGATTACCACTTTGAAGTTTTAACAGTGGGCTCAAATTGTTAATACATTTCTAATAATGACTTGTTCTTTGAAATACTCTTTTTTTATTGCCACCAAGGGTTATTGCTGTGTGTTGGTGCTTGCATGACAAATCCAACACTCCTGCATTGTAACGTGCACTTAGCTAGGATTTTTATGTTGTTATCCAGTTGTCTAAATACCATTTACTACATAACTCCTCTTTGTATTAGTTACTTTAGATACCCTGTGTCATGTAGCTAATCTCAGTATGTACTCAGTATAATTCAGGACTTTATATTCTACTACTCCATTCTGTTCAAATGTTGGTACTACACTATTTCAGTTATAGAAGATTTTTTAGGGAGTCAGGCTGTAGCGCAGCGGGTTAAGCGCAGGTGGCGCAAAGCACAAGGACCAGCATAAGGATCCCGGTTCGAACCCCGGCTCCCCACCTGCAGGGGAGTCGCTTCACAGGCGGTGAAGCAGGTCTGCAGGTGTCTATCTTTCTCTCCCCCTCTCTGTCTTCCCCTCCTCTCTCTGTCCTATCCAACAACGACGACAACAACAATAATAACTACAACGGCAACAAAAGGGAATAAATAAATAAAATAAAATAAAATAAGAAGATTTTTAGTATATTTTAGTACTAGTTAGAGCTACTTACTCTTAAAAGCTCTCTTTTTCATTGTTTTGTGAACCATTCCTTGCAAGCTTATTTCCCATATGAGTTTTGGTATTCATTTGTCTAGCTCCAGAAAAAAATAGTATTTTATAAGGATTTGTTTTGGTTTGTAACTTAAGGAGAGTATCTGTAAGATACTAAATCTCCTTCTCCTAGAGATTTCTTCCCTTGTATTAGTATTAGTATTAGTTGAAGTGACCAGTTCTGTCTCAAGAAATACATATATCCTGGAACTTTTGGTGCCTAAGGCATGAAAATCTTTTTTGCACAACCATTAAGCTACCTCCCAGCCTTTGATTTATAGTCTTTATCATTTCATTAGGGGAGGGGTTAATGGCTTACAGTAGATAATGACATGTGGGTACTATTTCTTATCTCCCTGTGATAGGTATCTGCAGAACACTCTCATCCCCAACTTAGGTCCTTTTCCATTATTATACACCAGGACCCCAAATCCCTCCCCCTTCCCCCAGACTCCTTAGCTTTGGTTCAATAAACCACACCCAGTACATGTTTCACATTGTGCTTTCCTTTGCTGTCCTCGTTTCTTGAAATTTTCTGGTATTCACCCTCCTCTTTCTCACTTAACATGATTCCTCCAAGTTCTAGCCAAGAAAAAGCAAGAGATATCTTCATTTTTTTCTTTTTAAAATTTATTTCTTTATTGGGGAATTAATGTTTTACATTCAACAGTAAATACAATAGTTTGTACATGCATAACATTCCCCAGTTTCCCATTTAACAGTACAACCCCTACTATGTCATTTATCATCCTTCATGGACCTGTATTCTCCCCACCCATCCACCCACCCCAGAGTCTTTTACTTTGGTGTAATACTCCAATTCCATTTCAGGTTCGACTTGTGTTTTCTTTTCTAATCTTGTTTTTCAACTTTGGCCTGAGAGTGAGATCATCCCGTATTCATCCTTCTGTTTCTGACATATTTCACTCAACATGATTTTTTCAAGGTCCATCCAAGATCTGCTGAAAACAGTGAAGTCACCATTTTTTACAGCTGAGTAGTATTCCATTGTGTATATATACCACAACTTGCTCAGCCACTCATCTGTTGTTGGACACCTGGGTTGCTTCCAGATTTTGGCTATTACAAATTGTGCTGCCAAGAACATATGTGTACACAGATCTTTTTGGATGGATGTGTTGAGTTCCTTAGGATATATCCCCAGGAGAGGAATGGCAGGGTCACAGGGTAGGTCCATTTCTACTCTTCTGAGAGTTCTCCAGACTGTTCTCCACAGAAGTTGGACCAATTTGCATTCCAACCAGCAGTATAGAAGGGTTCCTTTGACCCCACACCCTCTCTAGCATTTGCTGCTGTTACCTTTTCTGATGTATGACATTCTCACAGGAGTGAAGTGATATTTCATTGTCTTGATTTGCATATCTCTGACAGTCAGAGACTTGGAGCATTTTTTCATGTGTTTCTTGGCCTTTTGGATCTCTTCTGTGGTGAATATTCTGTCCATGTCCTCCACCCATTTTTGGATGGGGTTACGTGTTGTCTTGTTGTTGAGTCTGGCAAGCTCTTTATATATGTTGGTTATTAAACTCTTATCTGATGTATGGCATGTAAAGATCTCCTCCCATTTTGTGAGGGGTCTCTTGGTTTGGGTACTGGTTTCTTTTGCTGTGAAGAAGCTTTTTAATTTGATGTAGTCCCATAGGTTTATACTTGCTTTAGTCTTCTTTGTAATTGGATTCGTTTCATTGAAAATGTCTTTAAAATTTATGTAGAAAAGAGTTCTGCCAATATTTTCCTCTAAGTATTTGATAGTTTGTGGTCTAACATCCAAGTCCTTGATCCACTTGGAATTTACTTTTGTATTCGGTGAAATACAGTGATTCAGTTTCATTCTTCTGCATGTTTCAACCCATTGTTTCCAACACCATTTGTTGAAGAGACTCTGCTTTCCCCATTTAATAGTCTGGGCCCCTTTGTCAAAGATTAGATGTCCATACGTGTGGGGCCTCATTTCTGGGCTCTCAATTCTATTCCACTGGTCAGTGTGTCTATTCATGTTCCAGTGCCAAGCAGTTTTGATGACAATGGCCCTATAATACAGTTTGAGATCTGGGAGTGTGATGCCTCCATTTCTGTTCTTTATCTCAACATTGTTTTGGCAATTCTAGGTCTTTTCTGGTTCCAGATAAACATTTTTAGCATTTTTTCTATTCTCCTAAAAAATGTGCTTGGGATCTTGATGGGGATAGCATTAAATTTGTAGATGGCTCTGGGTAATATATTCATTTTGATGATGTGAATTCTTCCAACCCATGAACATGGAATATCTTTTCACTTCTTTGTGTCTTTTTCAATTTCTTTGAGTAGTGACTCATAATTTTCAGTATACAAGTCTTTCACTTCTTTGGTTAGGTTTACTCCTAGATATTTTATTGTTTTTGTTCCTATAGTAAAAGGAATTGATTTCTGGATTTCAATTTTTTCTAACTTAGTGTTTGCATAGAGGAATGCCACTGACTTTTGAATATTAATTTTGTAGCCTGACACCTTACTGTATTGCCTGATGATTTCCAAAAGCTTCTTGCTGGATTCCTTAGGTTTTTCCATGTATAGTATCATGTCATCTGCAAATAAGGAGAGTTTGACTTCTTCTCTTCCAGTCTGTATCCCTTGAATTCCTTGCTCCTGCCTGAGTGCTATGGCAAGAACTTCCAACACTGTGTTGAATAGTAATGGTGATAGGGGGCAGCCCTGTCTAGTACCTGATCTGAGGGGAAATGCTTCCAGTTTTTCACCATTGAGTATGATGTTGGCTGTAGGTTTGCTATCTATAGACTCCACTATCTTGAGGAATTTTCCATCTATTCCCATTTTTTGTAGTGTTTTGATCATAAAGGGATGTTGTATTTTGTCAAAGGCTTTCTCTGCATCTATTGATATGACCATGTGGTTTTTGGTCTTGCTTTTGTTGAAGTGGTGGATCACATTGATTGATTTACGTATATTAAACCAACCTTGCATGCCTGGGATAAACCCCACTTGGTCATGATGAACAATCTTTTTGATATACTGCTGTATCTGGTTGGCTAGAATTTTGTTCAATATTTTCGCATCTATGTTCATCAGAGATATTGATCTGTAGTTTTCTTTTTTGGTTGTGTCCCTGTCTGCTTTTGGTATCAGGGTGATGTTGGCTTCATAGAAGCTGGCAGGGAGTATTCCAGTGTCTTCAATCTTCTGGAAGACTTTTAAAAGTAGAGGTATTAGTTCTTCTTTGAAAGTTTTGTAGAATTCATTTGTAAAACCATCTGGTCCAGGACTTTTATTTTTGGGAAGATTTTTGATAACTGTTTCAATTTCATTAGCTGTGATGGGCCTGTTCATGTTATCCACTTCCTCTTTACTTAGTTTTGGAAGTTGGTAGGTATCTAGGAAATCATTCATTTCTTCCAGGTTCTCTAGCTTGGTGGCATATAGTTGTTCATAGAAGTCTCGCATGATATGTTGAATTTCTGCAGTGTCTGTTGTGATATCTCCTCTTTCATTTACTATCCGATTTATTTGGGTCTTCTCCCTTTTTTGTCTTGTGAGTCTGGCTAAAGGTTTGTCGATTTTGTTTACTCTTTCGAAGAACCAACATTTACTTTCGTTGATCTTTTGTATGGTTTTCCTGTTCTCAATGTTATTTATTTCTGCCCTAACTTTAGTGATTTCTGTCCTTCTGGTTGCTTTAGGGTTCCTTTGTTGTTATTCTTCTAGGTCTTTAAGATGTGTAATCAGGCTGTTTATTTGTGCTTTTTCTTGTTTCCTAATGTGTGCTTGTATAGCTATGAACTTCCCTCTTAGGACTGCCTAAGCCATGTCCCAAATATTTTGATAGCTTGTGTCTTCATTTTCATTGAACTCTTGAAACATTTTGATTTCTTCCTTGATTTCCTCTTTGACCCAGAAGTTGTTAAGAAGTGTACTGTTGAGCTTCCACATTTTGGGACTGTTACTAATCTTTTGTTGATTGTTAAGTGTTAGTTTCATTCCACTGTGGTCTGAGAAGATGCTTGGGATGATTTCAGTGCTCTTGAATTGGCTGATGCTGTCTTTGTGGCCTAACATATGGTCTATCCTTGAGAATGATCCATGTGGATTTGAATAAAATGTGTATTCCAGTTTCTTGGGATGAATGACTCTGAAAATGTCCTATAGTTCTAGTTTATCTATCTCTTCATTTAGCTCCCTTATGTCTTTATTGATTTTCTGCCTGGATGATCTGTCAAGTTGAGAGAGTGGGGTATTGAAGTCCCCTACTATGATTGTGTTACTGTTAATATATTGCTGTAGCTCTTTCAATAGAAGTTTGATGTATTTAGATGGCTTCTCATTGGGTGCATAGATGTTAATAATAGTTAAGTCCTCTTGATTGACTGATCCTCTGAGCATTAAGTAGTGTCTATTCCTATCTTTTTTAATCTTATCTATTTTAAAGTCTATCATGTCAGATATGAGAATAGCTGCTCCTGCCCTTTTTTGTGGGCCATTGGCTTGTATGATAGTTTTCCATCCTTTCACTTTAAGTCTGTGTTTGTCTTGTTGAGTTAGGTGGATTTCCTGTAGACAGCATATTGTTGGGTTGTGTTTTCTGATCCATCTTGCTACTCTGTGTCTTTTAATAGGTGGATTCAGGCCATTGACATTTATTGATATCAAAGATTGAACATATTTTAACTCCATTCTTGTAGAGTTTTAGAGTGTTTTGTTATATGTCCTATTTGTGGTGGTCTGGTTGTTTATAGGAGACCTTTCAGAACTTCTTTCAGGGCAGGCTTGGTGATGGTTGATTCTTTCAACTGTTGCTTGTCTGAGAAGTTTTTGATGCCTCCATCTAGTCTGAATGACAGTCTAGCAGGATATAGTATTCTTGGCTGAAAGCCTTTCTCATTGAGCACTCGATAGATATCTTGCCATTCTCTTCTGGCCTGTAGTGTTTGTATGGAGAAGTCTGCTGCTAATCTTACGGGTTTTCCTTTGTAGGTGACTCTTTGTTTTTCTCTTACAGCCTTGAGGATCCTTTCTTTATCCTTATTCCTTTCCATTCTAAGTATGATATGTCTTGGTGTCTTTAGGTCTGGGTTAATTCTGTTAGGGACCCTCTGGGCTTCTTGAATTTTTATGTCTTTGATGTTGTCTAGACTAGAGAAGTTTTCAGCTACTATGGCCTGGAAAATGCTTTCTTCCTCTCCTTCTCTTTCTTCCTCTGGTAAGCCAATAATGCGTATATTGTTTCTTTTGAAGTCATCCCATAGGACTCTGTTGTTGTTTTCAGCATCTCTTAATCTCTTTTTGAGATCTCTTACTTCTTTTTTAGTTGTCTCTAATTCATCCTCAATCTTGCTAATTCTGTCTTCAGCCTCATAGATTCTCTTCTCTCTGCCCTCTACTGTTTTCTGGAGTTCATCTATTTTGTTGCCCTGCTCTGATACTGTTTTAGCTTGTTCATCTAGTTGCATTCTTAGCTCAGCGATTTCAGCTTTCAGCTCTCTAATAACCATGAGATAATTAATGTTTTCTTCCATATTCTCATTTGTTGTTCCTGCATTTCTGGTTACAATTTTTTCAAATTCTTTACTCACTCCTGTTATTATTTCCTTAGCTAATGTCTGGATGTTGAACTTGTTATTTTGTGATTCACCCTCTGGAGGACTTTTAGCTGGACTCTTGTCCTGGTTCGAGTCTCCAATATTTTTTCTTGTTTTAACCATTTTATATATTATGTTATGAGTTCCCTTTATCAGTACTTTTCAAATTATTGATCACTATTGCCTGGATTGACTTGTGTCTAAGTAAGTTAATTAAAGGGTTCACAGTGGTGGAAGTTAACAGTTATTTCAATCCCTGAGTTGGAGCTCAGTGGTTTAAAAGTCTCTTTTTTTTCCCTTCCCTGTAGGCTATGGGAGCCTGAGGGCTTTAAAACTATCAATAGGCTTCTTAGCTTAATCACTGACTCCTGACCAAGAGATAAAGCAGGGTGTGGCAGAGATAACCCAGTGGTTATGCAAAGAGACTTTCACAGTCCCTCAGCTATGCCACCGAGGTATAGGTCTTCGGAGTTTCCTGGTTAGATCTCTGTCCCCTGGTGTCCCTTCCTGTCGCTGCTCCAGATTCTGAGGGTAGTAGCAATGGAGACTCAGAGTTGCACTTGGTGAGTCTCTGGGGAGTCCTCTCCTCTCTTAAGCTGTCCCCTTGTTGGTGAAGCAGACTGGAGGTGGTGTCTCAACTGATAAACTGCTGAACTGTTAGCAGTCACTTAATCTCTCCTTAGGCCCCTCTCTCCTCTCTGTCACCAGCCACACGTGTTTGTACTCACCAGTGATTTACTGGGTTCCTGTGGTCCTTCTAGTCCTGTCTTGTTTCGGTCCCGGGTGGTCTCCTTTGGTATTCCTAGTTGATCGGGGAGAGGAGTTGAGAGAAAGCGATCTGCTGCTAGTAGCTTCACCTCCCAAAGTCGAATCCGATATCTTCATTTTTTAACAACTTTATTAGCCAATCATCTGGCTTTGTTTATCTGGGTTGTTTTCCAGTTTGGGCTATTATAGATTGTGCTGCTATGAACATAGGTGTCCAGAGATGTCTTTGGATGGGTGTTTACTTTCTTTTGAATAAATTACTGAGTCATAGGAATAGGTCATTTCTACTGTTCTGAGAAATCTCATTGTCCCCTTTCTCAATAAATGCTACCCTCCTGGCAACAGTTAATCTGATTCCTGCCAATTAAATAATGCATTATGCTGCACATGTTTGACTTCTTTCCCTTGCTTAAGTATATTCAGATGTATCCATTAATAATATACCCGTATCAATCTTTCATTATCATTCAATAGTATATCCTTATATGCATATGGACATTTGGGTTGCTTCCAGTTTGGAACTGTTACAAATAAAGCTGTCATAAACAGGCATGTACTAGATTTTTGATGTTTTTAAATTAAAAACCATATATTTTATTTGAATTTTACAAGTTAATAGTTAAAATTATACTTTAAAGAGGATTATCTAATAGATCATTATTATTAGTGGTAGTGGTATTTTACTAAGCTGGGATCTTGTCCATCATGATTTCCTCCAGGTGCAGGTCTGACCGTGCACATAACCTGAGGTGCACATAACCTGAGGTGCTGTGGCACCTGGGCAAACTCCGCTGCTGCAGTCTCTCCACTCAATGAGATATCGCCCCAGCCCCCAAAATTTCATTTACAGAGAGGATCCATATAGTTTCTTCCCAGTTTTCCCCAAAGATTATAGCTTACGCAATTGCAGTCCAATATTAGTACCAGGGAACTGATCTGGGTACAGTCTCTGCATAGTTCTGTAATGTGTGTGCCAGGTGTACCATCGTCTGACCCAAAAGTGAATTTATTTTATTCTTGCCTCCTGGGCTTGGTGCCGGCACTACAAATCCACTACTCCTGGCCATTTTTCCATTTTATTGGAGAGGGAGAGAGACAGCTATAGACCTGCTTTAACACTTGTGAAATATCAGTGTGGAGCAGGGGCTAGTACCCAGGTCCTTGCTCATTGTGATATGTGTGCTTACCGGGTTTGTAGTTCTTTATCAGTTGTATAGATTCCTATAACTACCACAAGAATTCAGGTGCAGATTTTTCTAATTATCACAGAATTCTTTTTCCTTTAATAGTTACTTTCTCTCCACTGACACTATTCCTAAACACATCTCATTAATCACCAGCCTGTCCCTTCCTCAATAATTCTGACATTGTGGAACTGTTAGGTAAAGGAGCCAAGCAATATGGAATCTTTTGTTACTGACTTTTTGTGTGCTCAGTGTAAAATGCTCTTAAGACTCATCTAAGTTGCACATGTTAGTAACTGGCATATATTAATGTTATAGTTTTCAACTACGGTTTAGTATTAGTTAAAAATGATGATAGTTTAATAGTAGTGCTGGCTATAACACTGTTGGTCCTTCCATTCACTCACTTGGCGATATCTATACTATTTGTTTGGAAGCTTGTACAAATAACACTACTTGGAATATTTGTAGTTTTTTTCTGGTGGACTTATGTTTCCCTGCGGTAAACACCACAAGTATAATTGTTGGGGTGTATGTGTAGTTCTTTAGGATATTAAGAAACTAATCTGGCAGTGTACAAATCCAGTGTTTGACCTGAGCGCCTGCCTGCATACTTTCCAGCACTTGATGTTGTTACTGCTTTGTTTTCCTAACTTAGATTGGTATATGGGGATGCCACATTGTGGATTTAATTCATTTCTTTAACAGATGATGACAAACATCACTCTTAAATAAGCATTTTTTCTCTTTTTAAAGAGATGTATTAATTTCATGAGCTGGAGATAGAGACCAGAAGAGCATTCTGGCATATGTAGAGATTGAACTTGGGACTTGATTCCTGTAAGGCAACAGCTCTACCATTGCACACCCTCCTGAGCCACTCCAACCTGTTTACATGCTTAGTTTTCATTTATATGGGCTTTGCTATGTTACCTTTTCTCCTGTTGTCTTGTTTTCTGATTCCTTTCATTTGTTACTGAATTAATTTTCTTTTTGAAAGATGTCGGGTAGAACCCAGCCCATGTAAGGTATGCCCTCTACTCTTGAGCTACCTCCCTGGCCCTAGATAACAATCCATTACCAGATACGTGTTTTGTAGACCACTGATTTTTATGAGGTAGTTATATATTTGACTACCTTTCTGCCTTCTTTGATTGCTCTGGTTAGTGTTATCATTGACTCTCAAAGTAAACACTGTTTTAATGCCCACTGCTCTTGCTCTTCTGTTAAACATCCCTGTGTCTCTTTTCCTGCCTGCAGAGCCAGACAGGAAGCTGTCTTTCTGACTCTCAGATTTCTACCCTGGAGGGCTCTCCTGAAGTGCAGGCCTGTATGACTAACTGCTTCTCAACATTTCCTGTTGGAATTGAGTAGTCTCTCAAACTAAACACAGACACATGCGTGCCCCTGCCCAGAAAGTATGCTCCCAACAGTCTTCCAGTAACTCTGTCCATCTGTTTACAGAACCCCTGCCCCTCCTTTTCTTTCTCCCCGTCCCATTTGCCAGTCATGCTGATTCTAACATAAAAATATATAGAACCTAAGTTGTCTCTCGCCCTTTCTGCCTGTTACCATTTTGCATCTAATCTACCATCAGTTTGTATTATTTCCTTACTATCACCCCTATAGTAGATTCTCAAAAATTCAGCCTCTAGTTATCCTTTCAGATCTTTTCTTTGTGAAATGTCTTTCTCTCCTCCTTAGTGAATGCCAAGGTGTAGAATAATCTACCGGTTACGCCTTCACTGTGCCTACAGTTCCTTCTTTGCCACATTGTCACTTTGTGGTGATTTTCTTATCCGTCACTGTGTTCTGCCTCATGGCCTTAGTACTTGCTCTCTCACTAAGAATTCTACTCAATTTTCTTAATTTACAAAAATTATAAGATAACGGGTATAATTCCAGACCGTTCCCACCATCAGAATTCTGTGTCCTCTTTCCCTCCCATCAGAAACTGTAGTAGTTCTCCCAAGGTCACAGATACAGGTTGACTATGATGTCTCTGGCTTCTGTTACTGTTTCTCTGCTGGACATAGGTGTTAGCAGGTCGATCCATACCCCCAGCCCATTTCTGTCTTTTTCCTTAGTGGGATAGGGCTCTGGAGAGGTGAGGTATCTTGTCCATTCTGTGAATTATTTTTCTTCCCAATACATATCATTCCTACCACCAGAGTTCTGAATCTTCAATTTCCCCATTGCAATCTACCACAGTTCCCCAGTTTTTCTGCCTTTACTTATTACACCTACACGGATCACTACTTCTGAGTGTCCTTCCTTTTTCTTCTCTCAGATAAGAGAAACAGTGCCTACTGCCCTTTCAGTGATGGTATAAAAAAACAAGATTCCTGCTGGAACTAGAATTCAGAGTTCTAGCTCCTGTCATTGCTTCCCACTGGGCATGGACATTAGTAGGTCAGTCCATACCCCCAGGCTGATTTGTTACAGAGGAAGAAGTGCTTTACAACTACTTCATAAGTTAGCTGTAACCTGAACTTCATTTAAAGTTACTTTTTATTTTGTTGGTGTTAGGTTCTTCCTCTCTTTACGGTTTAAAGTCTTTCATCAGAGCTTACTCATGCTGTTTAAATCACACCATCCACAGTAAGGTGTGCTCAAGGGCTTTTGGTCAGTAAGTGTAATAGAAATGACATCCTGACCCTCGATCCATCTTGAACTATTCAGAATATTGTTTGTTGTATGTTAGGAAGGAATTTTGTATTCAGAAGCATTGAATAACAGCTTCATCTTTAAAGTTCGTCACAGATTAATCTTGGCAGTTGAGAAAAAAATCATTTTGATTGGCTCTGGGGATTTGCTTTTAACGCCTTTTATTAGCCATCTCCTTGTTTACTAAAATTCATAACTCAGAACAGATTTACTCCTAAATGCTTTCACCACTCCCAATCTGGAGTGTATCAAATAGAAATTTGCTTTTAATAGAATTTGGGACAGGTTAAATATTAATAAAAAAAAAAGATTACAGTAGAACCAGAGCATCACTCTGACACGTGATCAAACTTAGGGCCTCATGCCTGTGAGTCCAACTCTTTAATTCCTGGGCTACAGCAATGGGTTTTTTTTTCCCTATTTAATGTGGAATGTAAATATAATTATACAGTGGGAGGACGTGTACTTTGTGGTCCTGATTTTTACCAGCTTTGTCAGATTTACTCAGACACATCTGCTGAGTGCCAACTATGCCATAGACACAAGACCTAGAACACACCAACCCTCCCTAGTAGCATTTGGGATTTAGTAGAAACTGTACACAAACAAAGGTTCATTTGTTAAGTAGATCATCTGCTTTGAGAATCAGAGCTGAATTGGTGTCTCAACTATGCCACCTGCTGGGTGCTGTGTGTACATTCCCGCACATTCATTTTTCTGGGACTCAACTTCTGTGGGTTTTTTTTAGTTTTTGTTCTCTATTGGAGTTTCACTATGCCAAGTTGACTTCTTCAGATAGAGAGAGAGGGAACTACACTGAAGCTCAGGCTCAAACTTGAGTTGTGCCCGTGACAAAGCAAGAACATTATGTAAGTGAGCTATCTTGCTTACCCTCGAGTGCTTTTATTATACTTAACTGAGAGAGAAGAGACCAAAGCAACACCTATCCAACTGAGCTATTTTGCCAGTGCCATTCCTTGTGAATGCTCTGTGTGTACTTGAGAAGATCATGTATTCATTTATACTCGGAACTTTTTATCCCAAAATATCTATTAGGTCCATTTTGTTTATGGTTTTATTTAAGTTTGCTATTTCTCTGGGTGTGGGTGACGGTCCTCTTCCCTGTACATTTCATGCCCCACTCCTAAGTCAATAGTTGCATTCTTGAAATTGAGTTACTGTCAAGGATTTCTATCTAAGTCCAGAAATTCCATGGCTCCCCAAATAACTTGAGCCTTTATTTTTGAGAGAAAAAGCAAGATACCATCTGTAGAGTTCTCCCAGTGTCTTCCGTGATGCTTCCATGTGGTTCCAAGGCTTCACGCATGGTATGGGATGTACTCTACTGGGTGAAATATCTCCCTTAGATTTATTCCTAAATGCTTCTCTTTCCAAGGTTTTGCTTTTAAAGTTTGTCATGTGTGTAAATTGTTGGGGGATCAAAATATTAAGTGTCCCTTCACAGTTGGGTATATTACAAAAGCAAATATATTACAAAATATATATTCAGGGCTGGATGGTAGCGCAAAGACTGGCGTCAGGATCCCGGTTCGAGCCCCTAGCTCCCCAGGCGATGAAGCAGGTCTGTAGGTATCTTATTATCTTTCTCTCCCCCTCTGTCCTATCCAACAGCAATAGAATGGGAAAAATAGCCACCAGGAGCAGTGGATTTGTAGTGCTGGCACTAAGGCCCAGTGAGAACCCTAGAGGCAACAACAACATATATATATTCATTCAGAGACTGTGATATGAGGCAGCGTGTAGACTGAAGTACTCAGTGTCTGAGGTGTGTTAGAATTGGAATTGGTCACTGGACCCATCGCAGACAGTCCTGAGGAAATTTCCCTTCAGCTACATGGAGGTGGTTTCCTAGGGCTCCCATGAGCATTCTCACTACCTGTTTTATGATCTTTTGAGAATGTTCCATTGGGCAAGAATTTGCCATTTTGTGCCCCTGGAAAGATGTAGACATAACTCTGTCCATTAAGTGACCCTTTAAAATAAGTGGTGTTAAATTGTCAATGGCGGTTTTTAAGTTAGTGCTGAACTTGATTTCCTGGTAGTTGGCCCCTTTTCTAGATTATAAATGCTATTGTCTCGGTTAATTTTTTCAGGGTAGGGTAGTGACAATGTGGAGGACTTGCTCCAGTGTGGGTTTCACCTGCCTGTACTATCAGTCGGTTAACCTTGACCTGAGGCCACCATAGCTCTCCTGGGCTAGGTAGCCTTTTCCAGACCTACCCTCACACACTGGGTACTAGCAGGACTGACAAACTGTTATTTTTCATCACTTGTAGTGTAACTCTGCCCATTGCAGGTAGCAGTGTCTAATAGAGATTCTCTAGCCTCCACAATTGCAGATATCTGCCTACAATTAAGCTCAGGCAGGGCACGTGTAGGATTTCATAATTTGTCAGTGCTCCTCATTAGAATTCATTTACTAGAAGGAATTATGATCTGACAGGTGCCCAAGGAGTACATGGCAATACTGTATCAGAGTTTGAGGTCACATAGATGAGCTGAGTATTTTAGAAGACCTTACCTTGTGTAGCTAGCTGCTCTAGTTTGACAGCCTGAGTGCCTATTCTGGAGATAGATTTCACACTTTTGGGCATAAAATTTGTCTATTTTTCCATTGAAAACTTCACCTACCTCTCGTGACCCAGGAGGTGGTGAACTGGTTAGAGGCGCTGGACTTAAAAGCATACAGTTCTGGATCTGATTCCCGGTGTTAAGAGTGATGCTCTGATGTTGTAACTCTCCCCTTAACATAAAGAAATAAAACATTGGTGTTAGGCTTTTGAGATAGGTACTTACTTTGCCATTGGGTTTACTTTATGAACATGTAGATCACACATGTTCCCAGGCCATTTTTTAAAAAATTCAGATAGAGACATAGGTGTCTGCACCAAGGGCAGCACTGGTACTGTCTGTATCTGGTGAGCTGGTCCTCCAGCTAAACTTTAACCTTGGAATCCATACCACCACCCCCTTCTCTGTTGTTTTGAAGACTGGGGGAAAAGGGTTTGTTGGAAAAGTCATGACATTTTTCTAAGCAAAAAAAAAAAAAAAAAAGACTTTCTAACACTCCTTTAGTCACTAAGTTAGTTGGGAGATAAACAGTGTTTGTCAAAGGGCAACCCTCTCGTTTGTCAAAGGGCAACCCTCTCCCTACCACGCACATTTCACACCTTTGGTAGTGGGGCCCTTTGCCTGGCAGACAGCTCTCTGGGACAGAGTAGCAGCAGCAAGATGGCTCACTTTGAACGTGTGACACACCAGCCTAGTATTGCAGCTGCTCTGGTACGCCTGGTCACTGGGTGACAATACTGTTATTGTTAGAAATGGCTCACCATGACATCAGTGAGGGAGCTGCAGTCAGTGTGATGAATGAAAACAAAACCTTTCATGGTCAGAATTCAGTAGAACCCTAGGGTAGCAGTGTTTCTCAGCAGATGTACAATCCATGTCTACCTTAGCATACTGGGTCAACCATCAACTCATAGAGTGGTGCTAGCTAACCTGTTACAAAAAAAAAATCTATCGGAGAAGGATGAATATGGGATGAGCTCACTCAAGGACAGAAGTTGGGCTGGATTTAGTGTATTGTACCAAATTATAGGACTCTGGAGATATGGGCTTGGTAGGGGAGGACCTAAGCTGGGGGTGAGACTTTTGCAGAAAATTGAGAAATTTTAGTCTTGGTACAAACTGACATGGAGACCATATCCTTAACTGCATAGATAGCAACAGGCGCAGCCCAGAGAGCACTATGTCCTCTTGCACTGAGTGCTTTATAAAAAGATTGGCATTAAAACTATATCTTGAAACAGCATTATTAATCCAGTGTTAAGGCATTATTGTGCTTTAAAGCTGACATTTGATAGGAATCACTGCTCATCATGAATAGACTGAAGGCTGGATTTTCATTTCACTCCACTATTAAAAGACTCAAAATATACACCAATCATCTTTATAACTGACAAAGGTCCATGAAGACTGAATAGGTCAAGTTCTTCATTTTACAAATGAGGAAATCACAGAACTAGAAAAGTTGCCTATTTGCTTTTTTCTTAGCAGGATATTGATTGATGCAGCTCAAATGGCCCTAATTCTCCTAATTCATTATCTTCCCCACCGAATACAATGTCCTTCTACTTTAATTGGTGATGATTATGCTGGGGTTTTACAATGAGACGATTTATCTCTAGGCTTCTTTTGCTGGCTCTTATCAGCCTCTAGAGTAAAGGCATATCACAATACAGTTATTCAAACCCAGACATGATTGAAATGAGAAAAAGTGGTGGCTAATACCTACTCCTTGCCGCATTTTTACTTTCATGTAGCTGGCTTTGGGCTGGAGAGACAGCCTTGCATGCGCTGTGTTCTGGGTGGGTTCTATCCTGGCACCACTTGGGAGCAACAAAGAGAACAGCATGAATGGTGGATCAGCGCTTGTTCTCACTGTAAAAAAGTTGAATTAAAAATTGGGGTTGAGGGGGTCAGGCGGTGGCACAGTGGGTTAAGCGCATGTGGCGCAAAGCGCAGGGACCGGCATAAGGATCCCGGTTCGAGCCCCCGGCTCCCCACCTGCAAAGGAGTCGCTTCACGGGCGGTGAAGCAGGTCTGCAGGTGTCTATCTTTCTCTCCCCTTCTCTGTCTTCCCCTCCTCTCTCCATTTCTCTCTGTCCTATCCAACAACAAATTGTGTCAACAAGGGCAATAAAAGGGGGAAAAATGGCCTCCAGGAGCGGTGGATTCATGGTGCAGGCACCGAGCCCAGCAATAACCCTGGAGGCGAAAAAAAAAATTGGGGTAGAGAAGTAGTTCAGCATGTGCACCAATGAGTCTCAAGCTTTGTTCAGTGTCTAGCACCACATGTGACTAAGAGGTAGTCTGGTGTGTCTGTTTCTTGAAAAATAAAATGCTTGAATAACACCAGCTAGGAAAGGCACATTAGATGGTACTGTATTGTTAAATATTAGATTATGAATCAAGTACTCTATCAGCAATATGAATCAAGTACTCTATCAGCAATATCCAATGTAGCTGACAAAGTTGGAGTACAAGGCAGGATGTCTTGAAGAGAGAAATTAGGAAGATTTCCTGTTATCTGAGGAGAAAGAACCTGAACTTTTAGGTAATTCTGAGAATATTTGGTTTGATATTGAGATTATTATAAGCAGAATGAATGGAGCTCTCATTCAATGTCTAAAGAAGCAGAGGAGATGATACAGAAATAAAGGTAATGGAACCTCATTTCTACATATTGGAATTACTACTTTGAAAGACTGCATTGTAAAGATTGGTATGCATGCCAAAAACTAGATTGAGGGAAACAGATATATGGTTCCAGGGAGGTGGGTACAGCATACAGGTTACCATGTGTGAGGGCCAGTCCCCACCTGCAGTGGGGAACTTCACGAGCATGCTGCAGGTGTCTTTCTCTTTCATAATTAAAAATTCAGGACAAACTCTAGTGAAAACAAATGTCTATTTGGGTGTTATTTAATTTTGCATAGAAATGTGGGCTTATGGGCAGTAACACACATGTTGTGAAGCGCAGGGACCAGTGTAAGGATTCGAGCCCTCAGCTCCCCACCTGCTGGGTTGCTTCACAGGCAGTGAAGCAGGTGTCCGCCTTTCTCACCCCTCTCGATTTCTCTCTATCCTCGCCAACAGCAGCAGCAATGACAATAGTAACAAAAACAAGGGTAGCAACAAAATGGGGAAAATAGCCTCTGGGAGCAGTGGATTCCTAGTGCAGGCACCAAGCCTCAGCGGTAATCCTGGAGGCAAAAAAATATGTGGGCGTAAAACCACCCTATTTTCCTTTTCTGCTCTCACCTCTTCATTGCTGTTTCTTCAGGGATTGCTTGCCCTAAACCACCAACACTCTTGAGGAGGAAAGGGGCACACACTGTTGACTACAGATCTAACAACTATTTTGTGGATCTTTGCTTGCTAAGAGAACCCCAACTTTGGGAGAGAAAAAACAGTATATTCATTTCGCTAGGGACAAATCAGTCATGAGTCAACTAAGGCAAATTGTCCCCTTTTTAGGACTTAACAGTAAAATCAAAGGATCTGTCTGATCTTATCACTCTCATTGTGTTTCCCTCTCCCTTTTTGGTTGTTGCTAGGGCTTCACTGCTCGAGAGGGTCAGCTCTTTAAATATATACATAATTTTTGTAAGTTGATGGAGACACCTGCAGTACTGCTTCCTCACTCTTGAACCTGGGTCCCTGCATATGAGCACATATACTGTCAACTTCCTGGTAAGGCAGGTGTCCTGTCACCAGTTTCTGATTCCCTGCCTCTGCTGGGGCTCAGTGCCTGTACTACGAATCCACTGCTCTTAGAGGCTATTTTTTTCCCATTGTTGTTGGATAGGAGAGAGAGGGGTAGAGAAAGATAAAATATACCTGCTTCACCGCTCCAAGCAACCCCTGTGCAGGTGGTGAGCCGGTCCCTGCGTTTTGAGCCTTGTGCACTTAATGCACTGTGCTACCGCTCAGCCCCCAGAAGTTTAGATTTTAAGTTGAAATTTGTATAGACTTGTTTAAGCACCAGGACATGATTTGTCTTGGTTACTAATCCATGTGTATTTGAGAAGAATAGGCAAGAATAGGCTTCTATATAATTTATTTAAAATTTCTCCCTCTCCCTCCTATAACAAGTAATACCACAGTGGTTGCTTGCAGAGAGGAATACCATGTGGCAGTGAGCTGTGTCAACTACTCGAGAACAGCAGGTCTATGTCACCAAAGAGAATGGGTTTGGGTTTGAGATAAATGCAGACTTACATAGCACAAGAGAAAAAACAATCACCATACTAGTATTAATCTTCAGAAATACCATGCTTGATTTGACAACAGGGAGAGGGTTCCTATTCTAAGTGCCAGCTTCATACCACCAAGCCCTAAAGAGTAACAGTAATTAGAGGGCAGAGCATGTCTAAGAAGCTCCTGTTGGAATAGGCATTGTACTGCAAAATGAGACAGACATATGCTACTAACCTAATCAGATAAGTCCTTTATACCTACGTACAAGTGAGCAAAGATTTGAGGAAACTATAAGAAATCAGTAGATCCAGTATGGTCCTGACTAAGCCCCACCACCTTGGGAGTGTCACAGTACTAGGAGAAACTCGGGAGCATGCTGAAGGCTATGGATTTCCTTCATGTCTCCTAACTCCTTAATAAAATGCTTTTGACTCTTGGAGGGACCTCATAGCGAGTCTTTTTGAAGTTTGTGCAATTATTATAATTACTAGATTTCACTTGTTGGGGTTATGTTATTATTCCCTGGAGCTGTTTGTAACTGTATGTAACTATATATGTGGCTTCTCTGCAAAATTTCAGTCTGAATGTCTACCTCATTTTGGGAGGCAGACCAGACCCTGCTACTGTGGTGTGACCCCCACTCCAGTTCAGCAGAGACACACCTACGGGGGTGGGGAGCAGTGCTATAAGTGTTAAGTTGTCAGTATCTAGGAAAAATACTGAAAATATTTTCTTCAAAACCAGGTGTGGGTTTCAAAGAAAAAAGTACAGATTTTGTATGAAATATTCAGTTACATAGTTCAAGTCTCTTTAAAGCTAGATCATTTGAATTTTGAGTAAAATGAGTACCTTCAGCTGCATAGTAATTACCTTCCACATTTTATGACTTTAAGGGGTTATGGTAAAATTTATTTTCAGTGCATTTGCTTTGACTGGAAGACTTCTCTGATGTTAGATCTCTCACAGTTCCAATTAACTTGCTCTCTTATAGAGGATGGATTTCAGGGCATGCTGTTAATACTGTGTTTCAGTGGAAGCTGTCTGGATATAAGCAACTCAACTTTCATGCATGTATTTGTATGTACTGTAGGTTGCAAGGATTTGACATTTTCTGAGAAACTCAGATGAGGTTGCAGCTGCGGGTCCACGAAGTGAGGAGCTCACTTCTAAGTAGTTCCTGTTCCTAGAGATGAGGTTAATTCGTCTGGGGTGTGGCCTGGGTAATTCCAATATGCAACACTTGAGAACCTTTCTGCCAAAGTACACAGTGAAGTGGTTTAGCAGCTGAAACCTAAACAATGGTTAAAAGTGTGTTTATATACATACACATTCTTCACAATTATTTTATAAATAGGTTGGAAGCACTATATGGCCTATAAGTCTAGCCCAGTACACTGTAAATGAAGTTATGTATTGCTTGCTCTGGCCTTTATGCTGTAGTGGTAGAATTAGTAGCTAGAGCATTTATGTCCCACAAAGTCTGAAATATTTACTATCTTAACAGAATGCAAACCTTTCTTTTATAGTGACTTGTGGCAGGCCCTAAATATTTCTAAATTTCCGATTCTCTTTACTTACTAGTATTCTTACTTATCCAGCAGCCATTTTGCTTCTTCTAAGGCAACATTGAGTTTTTAAACAGTGCACAGTTCCTGGCGCTCTGTCATAATTAGTCTCCACTGGTGTAGTTCCAGTTTCCTTACAAGGTTCTTTGCTTTCTGGGGATGTTTACTTTCCCGATAAGAGATGGGGGTTTGTGAAGAAAGGTCAAGGAGTAACAGGACACACCAGTATACAACATACTGTGCCTTTCTGAGTCATTAACCCTGACATTTTCTTTCTTTCATATAGGCCTCTTGATAACACAAGTTATCATTTAAATACTGTCTGGATATTCTGTTATTGCTGGCTAATCCAACAGATAGGACTAATGGAGCCAAGGCAATTTTTACCCTCAAATTAAATCCAGCTCTTCCAAAATACTCAGTATTGTGTAAGTCCCAGGTTCAATCCCCCTCACCACAAGCCAGAGCTGAGCTGTGCTCATGTGTTTCTCAAGCCACCTAGCTATAAGGTGATAGAATCATCTGGTTGAGGAGGAAGAGTATCTTTAAATAAATACTTCTACATCTCAAATCTATTGCTAAGTCAACCTCTACTTGATAGCCAGACTCCTTGAACTATCTTTGTATGGGTGATTTTCTAAAGGGATGAACTTATTCATTTTAGACACAGTACTTGCACTTGATTCAGAAAAGAAAAATAAGTATTTCTCTTCTTCCTATCTTTGGACTTTCAGCTGTTTTTCTTAGTCCTTCACTTGTCCAAAGATAAGTCAACTTCTGTTTTCTGTCTTTCCTATGTACGTATTGTAAAAAACACACTGAAGCTTTTTACATTTCAGTCCCCTGCACCTTCTTCCCCCATACCCCTCCTGGCAACCACCAATTAAGTTACTGTAAGTATCAAGTATTTGAATTTCTGAGCTCATTTTGAATTAGTTCTTCTGGTTGGTTTGAGGTGATAGTTCTGTTTCATTCTTTTCCATGTGGCTGTTCATTTTTCCGGCACCAAGATATTTTTAAATTTGTATTGGTTATTTAACATTAGTTTATAGAACTTCCTATTCCCAGAGTATGTTTCCCACTTTAGTCATATTTCAAATGATCGAACTCATCTGGTAGTTGTCAGCGTAATCACCTCCAGTTCCATTTCATCCTGAATGTCATTTCAAAATCTTGTACCATTTATTTAAGAGATCATCTTATACCCATTGTATAGTACTGTCTCTTTTGTCTTGAATTAATATAAGTAAAGCTAGCTCTAGAATGGTGAGGGCCAGGATACTGCAGATGGGGATGAGAGCTGGAACCGTGCACGGATTAACTAACGTGTACTCTCAACTAGGTCCACCACTGCCCCCGTTGTATGTCAATACTGTATTAATTGCTGATTTCTTTGGGTATTGGGTAGTATGGATATGATATATGTGCTATCATTCCATTCATGTGTGTCTTCAATTAAACAGGTGTCTTTGTATGTTCTTTAAAATCAGTCTCCTGTAAGAAGCATACAGATGGGTATTACTCTCTCCTACTTCAGAGGCAGGAATAAGCCATGTAGGTGCGAGATAGAGAAGCTACTGGGCTCTTCTTAACACTATCCTCACTGCAGACATCATCCATTTGTAGAATTTAAAAGAGGTGCTGAGTTGCTTGATTAGATTCTAAAACATGCTCTTCTCTTTCCAGTTATTAGGGATTTTAAGTCATGCATTTTATTTTTAAAAAGAGTGGCAAATATCATAGGACCTTGAAGTATATTAGACTTTGTTATAAAATCCAGCCTACTGTGATGACACCTACTGGTCTTAAAGGGATACTCCACTATAGCAGAGTTCTCTGGCGGCACCTTCAGATTACAATCATAGCATGCTCGGAAATTGAGGCTCTTTATGAATATATTTTGGATTTTTCATTAAGATAACGGAATAATAGTAGTATATATAGTAGTCTGGATTTCAGATGCATCTAGTCCCCAAAACAGTAAGTCTGCTAGTGCCTTTGTACTCAGGTCAATGCTATCTGAATTCAAATATTTAATGCATTCAAATGAGTCAGTTTACTTTTGCTTGCAGATTGAATTTCTAGGAAAGTTTTTTGATCAGATTTGTGAGGAAGTGAACTGAGTTATCAGGTTTTGTGCATTTTAATAAAATTCTAACTGAATCATTTTATTTCTCTCCTCTCTACAACAAAAGGAATAAAGTCAGCCTAGGAGCTAAAATTGTATGTGCATTAGGTCCTTATATCACAAAAATTAAAAGTTTGTATCACTCTATAGATATTTCCCAGATAAATCAATCTTTTTATCATCGGAGCTTGAACCTGGGTCCTTGTGCATTGGAGCATGTGTGCCACCACCTGCCCCCTTGATGTTTATTAGTATTTGGGTATAGGACTAGATACTGGGGGAGGGAAAGGAAATACTCAGTTGCAGATAAAAGAATTTACAACTCATATTGGGTTGTGGGAAAAGTCATGAAACATTTTTGCATAGAAAAATAAGTCACAGCTTTTAAGTAGTATTCTAGGAAGATTCTGAACTCATGGCCACATGGGACACTGAAAAAAAAACCGAAAGAACTGTGTGATAACCTAGACCATCATGCAAAAGGGGAAGAGAGAAGCTTCACCAGTGGTTGTGTGATCTCTTGCCCTCTTTCTGGAAGAAAGACTACTGGAAGCAGAACCCTCAAATAGAGAGATGTAGTGTCACCAAAAACTCTGCCACAGTGGGTACCGTCAGGACACAATTCGCAAATAGGGAGCATCTCCCTGAAAAGTACCTAGACAGGTTTGAGTCCATTAGGATTTTCTTCTGAACCTTCTCCTCTGCAGGTGGGGACCAAGGCTTGAACCTAAGTTGCATCATCACCCGGCCCCTAGTGACTATCACATATGAGAATCCAGAGAACCACTTCAGTACATGTGATGCTAGAATTGAACCTGACATCTCAGGCAATTTCCATAGCCATAAATCATCCTACTTCAAAAGCTACTACTTTGATCTGGGAGGTTATGTGCTGGGTAGAGTTGCCTGACTGAATTCAATCCCCAGCATCACATATGCCAGAGTAATTAATGTAATTGAATCTTTCCCCATATAACTGCTGCTGGAATCTCTGGCTTCAAATCTATCTGAAATTAGGGGCTGACGGTCACTTCACAAACAGTGAAGCAGGTGTCTTTCTGTCCTACCCAATAAAAGTGGTCACCAGGAGCAGTGAATTTGTACTAGGCACAAAAGAATCACAGCTTTGGTTTTAGCTGTAAGATTCATCTCCTATATAGGAATAGCCCTGGAGCATCAAGCAAAATCAGTAAAAAGGAAGGCTGGGGAGGTAGCATAAGGGTTATACAAAAAGACTTTTCATGCCTGAGGTACCAAGGCCCCAGGTTCAGTACCCTCATAAGCCAGACCCAGTGCTCATGTAAGAAGGAAGGGGAAAAATGCCACATCAGATAAAGAATTCAAAGTAATGGTCTTTTAAAAATAATTTACTGGGGGAGTCGGGCTGTAGCGCAAAGCACAAGGACCGGCATAAGGATCCCGGTTCGAACCCCGGCTCCCCACCTGCAGGGGAGTCACTTCACAGGCAGTGAAGCAGGTCTGCAGGTGTCTATCTTTCTCTCTGTCCTATGCAACAACAACAACAACAATAAAACAACAAGGGCAACAAAAGGGAATAAATAAATAAAATTTTTAAAAAATTAAAAAAATAATTTACTGGATAGAGACAGAACCTGAGGAAAAGGGGAGGTAGGAGAGACACTGTTTGTTAACCCCCCCCTTCGGGTGAGAATCTGGGCCCTCAAAGTAATGGTCTTAAAGATGCACACCAAGATAAAGGTCCCAAACTGGATCCTTGGCATTGCATGTACCAGAGTGATGCTCTGCTTCTCTCATAAAAAATGCAAATATATAAAAGAGAGATTCATTCTTAAAATGAGCTAGCAATATCACTCCTAGACATTTATCCAGAAAAAAATGTGAAGGGACATACATATGCATCCCCATACTCACAGCTGTGTTACTGGCATTAGTTAAGAAAGAAGTTATGGGACATACACTCAATGGAGTACTACTCAGCAATTTAAAAAGACAGCTTAAAACGGTTACAACACACACAAGTAGAACCTGAAATGGAATTGGCATATCGCACCAAAGTAAAAGACTCTGGGGTGGGGGTTGTATTGTTATATGAGAAACTGGGGAATGTTATGCATGTACAAACTATTGTATTTACTGTTGAATGTAAAACATTAATTCCCCAATAAAGAAATTTAAAAAAAAGTTACAGCACAACATCAAGATATAATAGCTGAATTCTTAACTAAATAGACTAAGACATTACTAAAATGTTAGGGGAAAAAACATGCTATCTACAGAGAAATAGCTAAGACAACCTGTTAAAAGCAGATTTTTTTCACTTGAAAGTTTGTGGGGTCAGGACAGTGTTCAAAGTGATAGATTCTGACCAAGAGTACTCCTACCTGGCAAAATTAAGTTTTGTATCACCAAGGGTTAAGGCAGTGGTGCACCTGGTCCCATTAAAGCAAAAAAAAAAAAAATCATTGGGGACCAGAAAATGGTTCACCTTGTAATGTGCACATGGCTTCAGGGTTGTGTATTATGCAAGGGGGAAGCTTCAAGTAACAGCATATTGTTTCTCCAAAAAATAAAAAGGCAGATGGTACACTGAAGGGGAGGAAGAGTTCAGGGACTGGTAGTGCCTCATCTGGTGGCAAAAATTAAATAATGTCAAGTTTACTGCCATTAAAGCACTGAGCATGCATACTTGAGACCCAGTATTTCAGTACAAAGCAGTATTATGTGTGCCACTGCCTGGCCCCCAATACACAACATTTCAAATGACAAAATATTAGTAGTGAAAACCAGATATTCAGCACTATATACATGAAAAAAACAAGCAATATATTCCTAGATAACAACTGCAGGGTGTCTGGAAACTCTACTCCAATGGAGATGAAAGTAAAAATAGGACTATATATGAAATGGAAATAGCTTTTGTACAGCAAAACAGACTACCACAAAAATGGAACCACCACCCTACTGACTGGGAGAAGACATATATTACACAAAAAATTCCTCAACCAACAATCCCCTTGAAAAAAAAAAAGACAAAGCTACTTCTCCAAAGAAGGCAGATGTTCAAATTTGCTTATTTTATTTTGCAATACTGGGAATAAACCCAAGATCTCCCAGAAGTTTGATACCACCTGAGCAGACTCCCTGAGTATTTTTCTTTATGATTTTAAAAGATGCACTTATTTTGTCAACCATAGAGCTTCCCTGTGATCTCAGGGCCTTGGATGTTAGAGGAAGGCACAAGCTCTCCTGGGTGAGATGCTGCCATGCTTTCAACTTCACTTATGAAAATGTGATTCAAGGCCACAATGAGCTTTTACCTCGCAGCTATAAGTATGATAATCTTTTTCAAAAAGACTTAAAACACATGTGTTCTCAAGAGTATGGGATGAAAGAAACTTCCTTAAACTAAAAATAGAATAGAAATACCATCTACACCCTTAAGTTGACAGCAGCACTAGATGTAGAAACACCTTAATATCCATCAACTGATGGCTAGATGCAGAAATTGTGCTGTATATACTTAATGGAATACTATTCAGCTCATAAGGAAGATGAAATCTTCTGCACTGTAAACTACTAGGACCTCCCCCCTACACCCAAATACAAATGAAAGAAAAACAATTACAGAAGCCAGATGTCCCACCTTCTGCACCCCATAAAGATCTTCGGCCCATACTCTGAGAATGATAAAAAAAAAAAAGGGAAGTGATGGGCAACTCAGGTGGTGGGAATTGTACCTGTTACCTTAAACCACTAATAAAAGAAATCTTACTTTTCACAACATGATTATTAACTTAAGCTTGATCATGCAAGGTAAAGTCAGTTAGGTCATTTAGAAAATTATCAAATGACTAAAATATCTTATTTTTTCCCCCACCTGCAGGGGAGTCGCTTCACAGGCGGTGAAGCAGGTCTGCAGGTGTCTATCTTTCTCTCCCCCCTGTCCTATCCCACAACGACAACTAAAGGTAATAAATATTTAAAATAAATATATTTTTTTAAAAAGAAAAAATTTTAAGAAATAGACCAGAGCACTGCTGGGGATTAAATTAAACCTAGAGCGTCAGGCATGAGTCTTTTGTATAACCATTAATACTATCTCCCCAGCTCTAATGATTTCTCTTATGTGGGATGTAACTACCCAAGTAAAACGAACTACCAAATTTCAACAAAACTGTGTCAGACTCTGCAAAATGTTTTTCAATATTTGCCCGTACAAACGAGTTTCAGTTACTCACCACATGTCTTTTGAGGTTATAGCCTAGGTTTGAAAATAACCTTACAATTTTCACTAGCTGAAACTTTATCAGTCAACCGAGGAGAAAGTCTGGTGCCCCCATCCAACAGCACCATTAGAAGACAAGGTTTTCTTTAATTTATTTTATTTATTTATTCCCTTTTGTTGCCCTTGTTGTTTTATTGTTGTAGTTATTACTGTTGTTGTCGTTGTTGGATAGGACAGAGAGGGGGAGAGAAAGACAGACACCTGCAGACCTGCTTCACCGCCCGTGAAGCGACTCCCCTGCAGGTGGGGAGCCGGGGTTCGAACCGGGATCCTTATGCCGGTCCTTGTGCTTTGCACCACCTGCGCTTAACCCGCTGCGCTACAGCCCGAGTCCCCGAAGACAAGGTTTTCATCTATGGAGTGTTTTGTATTAAAAACCCACCACAGTCTAAAACAGCATGTAGCATTATACTTTGGTGCTAAGAAGCGTGGAAAGTAATATCTGACATTTTTTTAAACAGGAGCTTATTTTGTATAATTGGTAAAGGCGAAATCACTATTCCTGATGAAAATATTTAAAAATCTTTTCTTTCTTGTAATCTTGTGTTGTGACTGACCTTTTAAGAGACTTTTCCCATTTTTTGATCATACTGATTTTCAATGCATTTGTCTTTCATTTTCCAGAAGGAGTTTTGGAACACCTACACCAAAGCACAACAAGGAGAGAGTAACAGAGGAAGTGACTGGTTTCAATTTTATCTCACCTTTCCATTAATCTTCGGCCTCTTAATTATCCTCCTGGTCATTTTCCTCATCTGGAGATGCTTCCTGAGAAACAAAACTCGCAGACAGACAGTGACTGATGGTCACATTCCTTTCCCTCAGCACCTTAACATTATCACTCCACCTCCAGCACCAGATGAAGTGTTTGATAGCAGCGGATTGTCACCGGGCTTTCTGGAATATGTAGTTGGGCGCTCAGATTCTGTCTCCACTCGCCTGTCCAACTGTGACCCCCCACCAACCTATGAGGAAGCCACTGGGCAGGTGAACCTACGCAGGAGTGAAACAGAGCCTCACTTAGACCCACCACCGGAGTATGAAGACATCATCAACTCCAGCTCAGCCAGTGGCATTGCTATGGTGCCTGTGGTCACCACCATCAAATGAAGCTGCAAACTTTTTACTGTAATCATTTTTCAAGTACTAATGAAAGAACTTTCTAGCACTTTACCATGGCATACATGTGCATTGATTTAGCTTACTGGGCCCTTGTAGCATACCACATTATGTTCTCTGATTTGATTTTCATTAGTTGTGTTTCCTTTTGCAAAACTATGAGTCATTCTCATTTTGCTAAAGGACATATGAAGATGAAAACACATACTAGTGGAAGTCTTCATGTGTAAAGATAGTGTCACTGATCCAGATATGGGGAGTGACTCAACATTTTGTATAGCACCCCACAACATGCTATTGAATTTTTGAAGATGAAACTTGCCCTTTTTTTTAAATTCTTACCCAACTTTTGTTAACTTTGAAAGGAAAATGCATATCACTGAGCTTCATTTTAGAAGTAGCTCAGAAATAGAGAGGGCACAGTATATGATTACTGACATGCAGAAAGTCAGTCGTTTGACTTGCTCTGTAGACAGCGTTTCTTATTGATTTCCTCCATTCCCCAAACGAGTGTTTGCTTATTATCTTTGAATGACACATGCTCTTTCTGAAGTAGGTGTGTTAGTGATAGGGAAAAGATATTAAAAATCCTTTCCTTATTCATGACAATAGTTTCTTTTTTGCTGTTTTATTGATTTTTACTGTTACATCTCTTTCCTACCCATCCCACAGAATCTTAAAGCACTTAAGTTTAATTAAAATAATTTTTAAAATCATTTTCCTATTGATTTTGTATAAAGTTTTTGCCTCAAGATAATTGAGGCTATTTTCCATTAAATGAAGAACTGTGTTTTTTTTTTTTCTCTCCAATTGCTGGAGGAACAGTGCAAAGTCTGCTTTGTGCCAGGTGCACAATTAATCTAGTTCTAGCTTCACATAGATTTCATTTTCATTGCTGTTGAATGTTGTGGTTTCTTTTAAACTGCAGAATTTTTACTTTTCCCTTGGAGCTGTGAATGAACTGCCAATATCAACTGGCTCAGAAAGAAAACCTGACAATTATTTCGCATGAAGTTCCATTTTGCATGCATTGATGGAAGAGTCATTGCAGCCATTCAGGCAACATTGGTGTCCCTTCCAGACTGCCTTAGTGTTGGTAACTGGTTGAAGAGGCAGAAGTACTACAGATTTGGAGCTGTCCTGCACTGTATCCGCCCCCCGAGACCCAAGGGAGTGCTGGTGGGGAGAATGCCACAACAGGAATCTGATGACTTTTGATCCCATTCTGTGACATACCTGCCATGGTACTTTGGGAAAGACCCAAATCTGATCCTCAATTCCTCTAATGTTTTGTCCTAAAAAGAACAATCCAATGAGATGCATGGTGCCTGTAAGGTGTCAGGTTATAATATTTCTCTTACTATGCTTAAAGGAAAACTTTCCCCACGTTTTCCTCAAATTTATCAGAGTTTTCGCAGGATGCTCCATAAATGGTGAGTTTGTTCTTAAGTGGAGTGTAAGGACTGTTGTTTAAACTCCTTTTATTTTTCTGTCTCTCCCAATTTAAAGAAAACAGCTCAACATAGACAGGATTAAGCAGACATTGTAAAGGAACTAAAACACATGTGTTCAGTTGTTAAATTTGGCCATGGTGAGCTTGGGCTTCTAGTTAAAGCTGTAAGTAGGAATATTTGGTTCAATGACAGTGTGTGTGTATTTGGATTTTAATTTTAAAAGTGAGCTTCATTTTTGTGGACTTTTTCATTACTATTGGGCCTTAGATTTGACCAGCAGTTTTCAAAGTGTGGGCTATGGCCTCCCTGGTAGTCCTCAAGAGCCCTTTAAGGGATCTGAGAGAGAGAAACTATTTTCATACTAATACATTTAGCTTTTTCCACTTTCTCTCAAAGAGTACTTTAACATTTTTTAAAATGCCATCTTCCTATAACACTCTTGTTTTAGAAAATATGGCAACATGCATTGTCTCTAATATGACAAGTACTGATAGACATAAAACCCAGTAACAAAAAGCCCTTTGGCATTCTGACCCCACATTTTAAGGATTAAACGGGGCCAGAAGTCTGAGAATTGTAGGATTTTGCATTGTAAACACCTTGGTTTTGGATTTAATTCTGCCTCTTAAGAGATTCCTGAATTACAGTGTAAGTCGGACTATAGATCCTTAAAGAAAAATCCAAATACTTACCAATGACTCCATTTTTCTTCTCTCAGCCAGAGTTCTCATGGAGGCATTCACACAATGACGCAACAAACAAAATACAATGTTCAAGAGACATTCTCTTAGGTTTGTTTTGCTTAATTTGGTTTGAGTTTGTTTTCAAAAGCGCTTTTGCTACCCCATCTGATTTTATAAGCTGAGTTTCTTAATATTTCTTATAATTAAATGGAGCTTGTCTGGAATAATGTATTTTTATGCTTTTACCTTTCTTACCTGATTGATATTTCATTCATCTTTGATCATTTTTAATAGAGGTTTATTTTTGCAGGATATATTTAGGACCTTTCTTAAACAGTAACTAAGTGGAACCAATCAGTTTGCATTAAAATGAAGGATGGGCTCACTGGTTGTCCAGTGGAGTGGTTCCCAAGCAGTGGTTATGTCTGAAATCATAGAACTGGCAGTTTCTGCCTCCCTGATTTGAATGTCACAGTGGGTTATATCTGTTTAAATTAAATGATTTTTTCCTACTGACTAGCATAAATACTAGCTATATTTGAATCATTGTTAATGATGATTGATCTCTGATACGATAACCATGGAGGTAGCTTTAACTTGGTTCTTTGTAAATAGCATGTATTTTAATATTTCACATTTTTAAACAGTTGGTTTACATTAAATTATGGTATTTAACTATTTTTATGTTTATACTGGGTAAGGTTTTTCTTAAGTTTCTGTGTTTTCGGTATGCTAAATAAAGCTATTTTTAAACCCAAGATAATTCTTATGCTATTAATGAAATTGTGGCAGGTTGGTAACATGCTGCATAAGCTCTTACTACTTAGAATTTTTTTTTCTCTTAGGAAGTGAAAAATGTCAGAAAGAAAAATACATTTATAAAAAAAAAAAAGTTCAGGCATAAGGATCCCGGTTCGAGCCCCCGGCTTCCCACCTGCAGGGGAGTCGCTTCACAGGTGATGAAGCAGGTCTGCAGGTGTCTGTTTTTCTCTCTGTCCTATCCAACAATGACAACAACAATAAAACAGCAAGGGCAACAAAAGGAAATAAATAAATACAAAAAAAAGTTCAGCTGAGAGTGGTGAAAACTCAGGAATGACCAAAAAATTAATAATAATAAAATGGAAATACTGACAAGACCATAGGGTAAGAGGGGTAAATTTCCATGCAGTTCCCACCACCAGAACTCTGTATCCAAATCCCTCTCTTGAAAACTTGCCTGTTCTTTATTCCTCTGGGAGTATGGACCTAGGATCATTATGGGGTGTGGAAGGTCTGGCTTCTGTAATTGCTTTCCCACTGAACATGGGCATTGGCAGGTCAATCCATACCCCCAGCCTGTCTCATAAGAGAACTTTTTATACTATGGAATGTCTGTGCTATAACACAGGAACACTTGCTCCAAAGGGATGGATAGAGCTGTATTGTAGACAGTCAAGTCCTGTCTACAAAGAGAAAGAACACATGGTTGGAACAACATCTGTGATCTCAGGGCATCCTCCTAAGTGTAGCTACTTTAGAGACTAAAAGTGGGGAGGACAGGTTTAAGCCTCCACTACCCATCTACAGAGAGGGAGCTTCACCAGCAGTGCTGCAGCTCTCTTTCTCTTCATCCTATCAAATAGAAGGGGGAAATGTGTGCCAGCACCGAGTCCCGGCAATAATAACCCTGGTGGTAATTAGCAGAGAGGGAGAGAAAAATAAACAGACTAAAAGTTAATGCACCATATTAAAAAAACAAACATAAAGATTACTTAAGCTTTGTGGTATATAAGTTAAGATTAATGGGTCAGGAGATAATGCCATCAGTAGGGTAACAGACTTTCATGCCAGGGCACAAGATTCAACCCCCAGTCCCACCATAAGCCAGAGCTGAGCAGGACTCTGGTGTCCGCCTGTCTCTCCATGGGGCTCCCTTCCTACACCATGCTCCAGACAGTCTTATTTTTTTTATTTTGCTTTTGATGAGAGTTGAGACAAACCTGCAGAACTGTTCATGAATCTTCCTTGCTATAGGTGGAGACTGGGAACTTGAACCCAGGTCTTTGTGTATGTAGGCTCTACTGGGTGCACAACCTCCTAAACTGTAGCTTATTCATTTTAAGAATCTAGAAATGTCCCCTGGATGCTGCCCAAAGTGTCCTGAGGAAGTACTTCTGTGATTTTTATAAAGTTTTGTGCTTTTTAAAATTTTTTTATTATCTTTATTTATTGGACAGAGAGGGAGGGGAGGGATAGAGAGAGTGAGAGACACCAGCAGCACTGCTTCACCACTTGTGAAGCTTTCCCCTTGCAGATGGGGACTGGGGGATTGAACCTGGGTCCTTGCGCATTATAACATGTGCGCTCAACCAGGTGTGCCACCACCTGGCCCCTAAAGTTTTGTGTTTTACAACTTACTAGATTTATGAATACTTCTATGAAATCTAACACCTGAATCAAGACATTTCCAGCACCTTGGAAGGTTCCCTTCTTAAAGATAACACTATCCTCATACTTACCATAACAGGTCCTTTTTAAAAGTTCAAACTTGGCTATGGTCATCTGGAATTTATCATGCAGTCCTGTCTATCAGTCCACGTTATTTTTATGTTTTCAACAATGGAAATTGACTTTCAATGTTGTTTCATTCATATAACACTACTTAACAGATAAAGACTATTGCTTATAATGGACTATAGAGGTAGACAGCTTAAAACTATGATCTTTCTGGCCAATCCTGTATCCTCTGGAAACACTAGAATTTAATGAGCATAGAACACCACTGTAACATAACACCCATAGATGTCTGTTCATTTTTCTACCTAGCCCCTGCCAAAGACATAGAATCTCCTCAACTAACAGGCTGGTGAGGATTCATATTCTTTCTGGTTCGATAGTTATTTTCTTTTTTGGATAAAGACAAATTGAGAAAGAGAAACACTTAAAGTCCTGTTTTCCAGCTCTCCAGGTAAGCACTGGGGGCTTGACCCTGGGTCTGTTGTGCACATGGCAATGTGTTCCCTCTACCAGGTGTGCCACCACTCAGTTCCTATAAAATTACTTTAAGAACCATGGGATGTTAATAGTCCTCACTCTGTTTTTGTCATGTTTATCATTGCTATTTTCTCTGCTACATCCCCAGTATTCATTCCGTCTGCATTTGTGGGGAATGATGGCTTTAATGTAGGCATAAACCATATTTTAAAATAAGCTTAGAGTGATGTCACTGAAAACACTGCAGAGTAGGGTATACTAAAAGCCTATTATATCATAAAAGCAACAAGTAATCTGGCAAAAACCAACTTCATCAGAAGTCTGGAAATTGAACATTCTAGAAAGCAGGCAAAGCCTTAGTTCTTGCTTCCCATCTCAGTGGCATCTTGAAAGACAACAGCCCAAGATTGAGGTGTAGGTTCCATACCAGAGAGAACAAAATTGACCTTATTTTTTCAAAGAACCATTGCTGGTAGTTTAGCCTGGCTTAATGGCTTCCTGGAGTACTAGCTCAGGGGATCTCCTTTATTTATCCTTACCTGGAATTTTCCCAGTGTGGAGGCAAATGACTGGGTAGGGATGAGGTCAAAATCACTTAAGAGCATTAATACTGAAAGCATTAACTGAGAATATCTGAACAAATTCTAACTGTTGAGATAAACTATGGGCAAAATGCAGACCCAGAGAAGAAAGGCTGGGAATGAAGAAAGTAAGGACTTTGAAAAGTCCCAGCAGTCTAGAAAGCAAAGCAAATATCCAGTGCTAGGTGTATACTCTAAAAATGTCGGAGAAGGCTATATATAAATAGGTCTTCACGTTGGACTTGCAGGGAAGCTTACGGTAGAGCTGTACACTGCTGGGAGTTGAAGATTTGCCCTAAAACATACATAAAACGTCGGCAAAAACTGGGGCACTTTTTTTGGAAGGGAGTGAAGGGAAATCTATGTTTAAGGAGCTCAAGTCACTAACTGACCACATAATGACTCAAGTGGTCATGCATGCAAAGATACAGATATTACAATTAAGTTTGAAATGCCACTAGACAGGGCCAGAAAAATAGCTCGCCCGGGTAGTGCACCTGCTTTGCCATGCATGTGACCTAGGAGCAAGTCAGCCCAGAAAAGTGAAGCCTCTGTGATAATACCATATATGTGTGTGTGTATTCACTATAGCAGTAAGAAGTATAATAATGATTAGGGGAAACATCTAAGGAGAGGAAAGGCTCCGATTTTCAAAATGTCCATTCTCTAATATTAATTAGTAGCCCCAACTGCTAATTCCTTTTTTTAAACTATTTTATTTATTTATGAGAAAGATAGGAAGAGAGAGAAAGAACCAGACATCACTCTGGCACTCAGGACCTCATGCATCAGAGTGCAAAGCTTTTATCACTGCGCCACCTCCTGGACCACAATTCTGAGTATCCAATACCAGCTGCCTATGTGCCATGACCACAGAACCAGGTTACCATGGAGACCATCCCTGAACCTCATTCAGAAAACTAAGTAAGTAGTTTATGGTACCCAATTGTTCATTAAAAAATGTTATTTTGAATAGAGACAGACGCCGATGAAAAAAACTGCTTAGCTCTGACTTATGGTGGTTTCAGGAATTTAACCTGGGAATTCAGAGCCTCAGGCATGGAAGTCTCTGTCTCCCTGTCCCCAATCCATTTCTATGTCAGTGGCATACCCCCCTTTGACCACAGAGCTCAGATACTAGCCTTGTTCCAAACAAAGACCTTGAAGATAAATCTCACCCGAGCTGAATAGAAGAGCTGTCTCTGTCAAAGCAAACCTGTACCAATGTGGAAGAGCCTACTCCCTCAAATGCACAGATGCCAACATAAGTAAGGATCATGAAAAATAAAGAAACTGTGACAACTGATGCTAAGGAAATGCATATTATGTACACAAAGAATTGGAAAGAGATCCCATGTTGATGGATTAGAAGAACTGACATCATCAAAATGACTATTCTACTGAGAGCTATATACAAATGCAATGCAATCCCTATCAAGGTCCCACCAAATTTAAGAGAATAGAATAAATCTTACAAAAGTTGACTTCCGGGAGGCATGGCTATAGACTAATAGCAAACAACAAAGACCGTTCCCCCCCAAAACAACAAATATTGACAACCATCACGTCCACAAACCTCACTAAACTGCAGCTGGGACATCTGCAGACACTGAGGCCTCAGATGGGTGCTGGTTGCGTGGACAGGGTGAGAGGGGGCACAGAGTTGAAGCCAAGCACCCGGAGGCTGGGAGCTCTGGCAACAAACAGCACCATTTTGTCTCTGAGCAACAGCACTCAAGGCTGTGCAGGGTGCCGACTGTGAGGGGGGAGAGTCTGCTGAACTGGTGTGGGGTCACACCACACTAGGAGGGCATTTGCCAGACCAGTCTGGCCTGCCTTCCCAAACTAAGGCAGACATTTAGGAGGTCATTTGCGGCAGCTGGCAGCTAAAAGGTAATAGGTGGTAGCTGATGACCCAGTGGTGAACTGAGTCCTGCTTCTTCTCCAAACACAACTGCCACCTAGTAGCAATCCCCCGTGGCTTCAGACTGAAATTTTACAGAGAAGCCACATATGCACACTACACACAGTTACAAACAGCTCAAGGGAATAATAAGCAACATGACCCCAGCCCCTACCCCCACCATCCAATACATAAACAAGTGAAATCTAGTAAATAGCAGCACCAGTTGGCTCAGCAATAACCAACCAGCACAATAAATGGACAAACACAGAAATAGCAGAAACGAACTTCAGAACATGACTACTCAAAAAAGACAGAAATGAAAAAGGACTTCAGGAAATACACAGTCCTAGAAGCCCTTGCCACTGCAATCAGGCAAGAAAGATATTAAAAGAATCCAAATCGGGAAGGATGAAGTTAAATTATTTGCAAATGATATGCTGTCTAGAGGACTGCAAAAACTCTGCCAAAATAACTATTGGAAATCATCAATAAATTCAGTAAAGTAGCAGGTTACAAAATCAATACTCATAAAAAAGCACATGAACTATCTCCCAGGTCCTCAAAGTTTTTTTTTCCTAAAATAACAAATTTAAAGAGGGAACGTCACTACTTCATCACTTGCAAAGCTTACTCCTGCAGGTGCAGGGTGGAGGGGCTTGAACCTGGGTCTTTGTGGCAATCTCTGCCCTCAGAAGATGTAAACTATGTGCTCTACTGAGTATGCCACCACCTTCCCATTTTGAATTCCTACTCAATGTTTTATTTATTTCCTACCCTTGTTTTAATTTCATCAACAGAGTAGACCGGAAAGCCCTTTAGCACTCCACTGCAGACCCAGTAAAGTCAGAACCCCAGGCTTATTATAACATTCACTTTCTCTCTTTTCTCATCACTCCTCCCTCTTTCTTCCCTTTGACCTGGCTGGCTGTGTGGCCTCAGGTATGATGTGTACCCTCCAGGATCTGTAAATAATAAACTGGGTTTTGTTTTCCAATGTTTTTAAGTAATAATGAGGTATATCTTACAATAGTAATGAGAAGCGAGAAGCACAAGGGCTGGCCCAGACCAACACCTTGAGAGACTACTGATAACTCGGGGATAGCATTGTGGTGGAGAAGGAATGTGACTGCGCTCAGATGTGTACCTTCAGACATTCTAGCCATGGCACTGTCCATGTGCTGAGACCTGACACAAAACTGGTATAATCAGCAGGGTTCATGTCACCCTTGCAATTAACTAGGGACAAGTCCTTTAGCTTCAACCAGCTTACTGAGTAACTTGGGTAGCAGCACCCGGGAAGGGAACTGGATATCTGTTACTTTCACATGCTGCCTCTGTCATATGGTGCCTGAGGGACCCACGAATGTCACGCTGCCAGGCTCCCCAGAGAAAAACAAAGTCATGGGGTCCAACAAGAACATGAAATCACTCATTACAAAGACACTGACTGACTGGTGATATGTGTAAGAGTGCTCCATCCCTTGAAGTCAAGGAAGCTGAGGAAGGTGGGTGGATTGTGAGGCGACTGGAACCTTTTAAGAGGTCTGGGCTAAAGGCATAAGGGGCCAGCAAAATGGCTCAGTTGGATAGTGTGTTGCTTTGCCATGTGCGTGGCCCAGGGCTGAGCACCCCCACACATACACATACACACTACACCAAAGGAAATTTCAGTTCTGTGGGCTCTTTCACACACTCTTTGCCTCACTATCTCTACCTAAAAGGCATGAGGAGAAGATATTCCCACAGGTTAACAGGACAGAGATTCTGGCTGTGACCATCAAACCAATGAATTGTGCCCAGACTAGTCTCAGCCAGATTAATGAAAGACCCTTGCCACTAAAGCCACCAGCATTAGCTGGGAAGTAAAGCAGAGGCTACAGTCTTCACCACTGCTTCACTCACTGCTACTGCTCTTCATCCCCTAAGCGGATGTCCTGGACCCAAATCTCTGGAGCTGCTGAACATAATTAGTGACATTAGTCCTTAGCATTCAAACCTTAATGATGTGTTTTTATTATTGCTGTTGGCTTGTTTTTGCCTTTTTTGTTTTGTTTGGATCAAGGACAAGAAAGCTGATTAGCTACTGCAGGTTTTTGAACAAGTTCTGAATTGTTACTCAAGTCTGACACATTGTGTCAACTGACCAGTATCCGTAGACCTGACAATCCCCAACCTTCTAAAAGCTTTGTTTATTTTTATTGTCATTATGGAGGCTTCACCCCTCTGGGTAGAGACAGATGAGGAGAAAGGGAGAGGGAAAGACACAGCAGCACAAAAGCTCCCCCCAGTGCAGTGGGGTAAGGCAGTGCAAAGCACCGTGCAGGGTGGCCATTTTGCTGTCTTAGAGGTCCAGTTGAGGGCTGGGAGTTGGGGTAGAGGGTGGGTCAGCCAGTAGTGCACACAATTGCCATGTGTGGGTACCCAGCTTAGAACCCCAGGCTACCACTTGGGAGTATTTGCAAAGGCTGGAGGGTGGAGGGTTCATGAGCAATGGGGGTTGTGCTTTGGTGTTTTCCTCTCTCACCTTCAATCAAAAAAAGAGAGAAAGTGATCTGGTAGTGGGAATTGAGTGGAGTTGTACCCCTCCTATCCTATGGTTTGGTTTTGTTAATGTCTCCTTTTTTAAATAAATAAAAAAAAGAAAAAGAATAAAAAAAAAGAGAAAGTAACCTAGACAATGGTCCTGGTGGCAAAAAAACTAAACTAAACTAAAAAACATCTGAGGTATATAGTTACTTTCTACTAGAGGTCACATATCTGATCTGCCTCTGCTTTCCCCTGAACTGTGAAGAGCTAATAATACACTGGGGTGGGGGGGCAGTGGTGTGCCTGGCTGACTGTACACATTATAGTGTACAAGCCCCGGGGTTTGAGACCCCGGTCCCCACCTGCAGGTCCCTATCTATATCCCCCTCCCTTAGAGAAGGGGAAAGCAAAGGTCCTTTGCTGTTTAGAGGGGCCCTCCCACTCCCTCCCCTCACTCAGGCAGATGCTGCACCCATGCTCCCAGCACAACAATCCCTGCTTAGGCTCAAAGTGACTGGGGAGCATGAGGGACACCCATGGCCTACTGTGCAGATTCAACTGATTTCGACCATAGTCAATCATTTTCATGACCCCAGTGGAACCTCTTCATCTCCAACCCTGAAGAGGCTCATTTGATCCTGAGTCCAGAGAATGCTTTTCACATGGTGTCCCCCTCCCATAAACACTGGACAGCACTGCTACTCTACTGGAACTGCTAACCCACCCAAATGCCCTAGAGGGTGTTGACACAGACATGGGGTGGGGTGGGGGTCCCATCTAGGTGCCCAGATACTCTAGACTCACATCCCTCCACCCCTGTTGTCTCAGAAGACTCTCGTGAATCTCCCTCTATGGAGACCTCCACCCCCAATACCCCCTTCTCAACCTGATTTGCCCCACATGGGGATAAACAGACAAACCTCTCCTGTGAGGCACACAAGCTCAGGAGTCTTTGCCACTTAAGTCTCTAGATAGGAACACTCTGAACCCCAGGCCTTGAAACTAGCATTCTCCTAGCTAAGGTTCTGCTTGTCACACAGATCTAGTCCCTTGGGCCCCTCCCATGCTCTCCAAACTGGCAGCCACCAGTGCCCCTACCTTAGGGAATGAGTGGCTCTCTGAAGTTTGTCCCAGTTCCCAGAGACAACTGCTCCTACACTTCAGTGGTGTGTTGGGACAATAAAAAATGCACACTCCTTTTGGACCCTAATAGACACTAAGTTCCCCAAAGGGAAGCACTTCTACTTACAAAGCATTGTCAGAAAAACAAGCAGTGGAGTACAAAGCCATGGATATATCTATCAGCACCATTAGCCACAAACAGCTTCCTCTGATTGTTATCCTTCACATACAAATAGACATACAAACAAATAGACACACCAGTCCTTCTCTACAGTAGGGGTAGGCAAGAATCCACTGATATGAGTCTACAAAATACAGAACAAGTTCAACTTCTTGGTCCTCCTGATGGAAATCAACAAAAGGACACTAGTAATCCCTCCTCCCTAGGACAAGATGATAGACCCTCCCCAATACTGAACTGAATAAGCACTAGGAGATTATGCTGTGTGCATCATTAGAGATACATTTAAGAAGAAAGGATGGTGGCTTGAAGGCAGCAGCAGATAGATTCTTCACAAAAAGCTTATTCAAATCCTGGGACTTCCAAGTGGAAGCAGGATTTCCAGGCCAGTGGGAGATAAACTATGAAGAAGGGACAGAGAGGAACCATGGTGGATTATTATAATACATCTATAAATCTTCAAAAGGGAGTGGAAAAGGACAAAGGATAAGCAAACCACCAGGGAGGCCAGAAGGAACTGGTCTGGTCAGTATATAAGATACAGTTATTTGTAAATAGCATTAAGTGGCATAAATCATGGTAAAGTCTTATATAGTACAGTAAATTCTAACTATGGGATTTTCAAAGTAAGCCAAGTTCCCAAATAACTTGGTTATAATAATTATTCATTGTCTTCTTAAACTCTAAGAAAGCAAGGAGTCTTCCTCATTCTCTATAAATCCGCTTTTATCCCAGTCCTATAACCCCGGGGCTTTGTTTGTTGTCCTCCATGCTTCTCCTGATGCATACCATTTGATCTGCATCTGCTGATCTCAACCAAATCAGTGCAACCAGCACCACCTCGACATGTTTCACTTTGGACTGTTTCCAGAGACACCAGGCCTGGGGTGTCAACTCTTCAGCTCCAATACTCTGTTGAGACCTTTCCTAAATCACTGGACTCCTTAGTTCCAATTCAGGCGGCACACTTCCCAACAAAGTTACAGAACCTAGATATAGACCAGGGCCCAAGGGATAGGGCATTATGTGCACATGTACCCATAAATTAGGGGAAAATATATACCTAAAAGTGAAAGCGGTAATAGTCTACAGTGACTCAATAACTATAGCAAGCAAGTAGAAAGACCTAAAAAAGGACACCATAAAATACTTAATCAAATATTTTCTAATTAGGTCTAGATACCTTCCTTATCTACTTCCTTATTACTTCCCTCAATCACTCTAACCTTGTCAGATAAAGTGAGGACAGGCTGGGTGGTGATGCTCTTGGTTGAGTACATGTATTACAATGCGTAAGAACCGGGTTCGAGCCCCCAGACCCTACCTCCAGGGGGGAAAGCTTTGCAAGTCGTGAAGCAGTGCTGCAGGTGTCTCTCTGTCTCCCTCTCTATCACTCCCTTCCCTCTTGATTTCTGGCTGTCTTTATCCAATAAATAAAGATTAAATTTTTTTTAAAGATAAAGGACTACAAAAACTGGATTAAGGCAAGAGACCAGCACATCCTAATGATGGCCCTTTTGGTCACTACCAGGCTACCCCATCATCTGGGGCCCTACTCAAAAATCCTTAGATTCCCACACAGATATGATGGGCCTAGACCTCTAACAGATCCCTCTCTCCATCACTACTGGTCATCTCCATCAGGAACAACATCAAAAACCCTCTGTGGGTCTCTACAGGACCTTGCCTTCAGTGTAGAACAACAATGGTAGAAACTGCCCCACTTTCTGTGGGGAGCCTGGGTCAACATACTCTGGCATCGAGGAAGACTGGTGCTGAACTGAGTGCAACCTAGAATGTTCCTAGCTATGAACATGGAATGCGAGGTCAGACTGACAGGGATGTAGAGGTTATACAGGCTCCTGTGGTAAATATGAGTAGACATGAGCCCTAGGTCAGATTGATGGGGTTTATAGTTAACGGTATTTATATTTTCCCATATTTGGGAGCTACTCTCTTCTCTGATCCAGTTTTCTAGTCCTATTCCCAACTCTAACACCATTACCCCAGATAATACCTTTAGTCTACCAGCATGTTATCTGTGGGGCTCAGGCAAAAATTAGTAAAGTCATGGGCCCCTTGGAATACACCTAAAAGAGACTTCCTAGCTTCTTTCTTCCAACATGAAGGCCCCAAATCTCATCTGTTATACTCTTATCTTTAGGTTACTGATCATTAAGCAATTTGTTCTGCTTTGTATCTTAATGCTTTTCAGCTGCTACCATGATGTCTACAGCTGACTTCCCTGAACAGATGACCTCACCAATGTGTCTTGGAACCCCATCTCCCCAGAGACCTACCCCACTAGGGAAAGATAGAAACAGGCTGGGGGTATGGATCGACTTGTCAACACTCATGTCCAGCGGAGAAGCAATTACATAAGCCAGACCTTCCACCTTCTGCATTGCATAAAGATCTTTGGTCCATACTCCCAGAGGAATAAAGAATAGGGAAGCTTCCAATGGAGGGATTGGGATACGAACTCTGGTGGTGAGAAATGTATGGAATTGTACTCTTCTTATCCCACAATCTTATTATTAAATCACTAATTAAAAAAGAAAACCAATAAACACTTATTTGTTTTAAAAACCAAGGAAATTTGTATTTTACTTTCATCATTATTGGTTTTGTCTTGGTAACTTAAATTTCAACCACTGAGGAATGCTCACCCCATGGGTGCAGTCACATGACCTTCCACTGGTCAGAGAGCACTTTGAAAGCTACCCAGCAGGCAGTCCAGCAGGACTAACCTGGCTCCACATTCTGAGTCAGGTCTTGACCACACCTCACTTCACCCTGTGCACATGCTTTTCCCCGAGTGCTAGGTTTTGGCATCTGATGTTCTCTTTCAAAAGCCAAGGGTTCCCCAGCTAGTGCTCCACAGCACACCAGTTCCTATAAATCCCTAGGTCAGAGACACCTCCCAGTAGAAGCTTGGCACAGTCACTGATACCTCCATGGTAAGGTGAAAATGGTCCCTTCAGGTACCTGCCCTCAAAGGTCTTTCAAATTGCAGGAGGATGTAGCTTCCTCCCTACATAGCCCTTTGCCCAAAAATCTTGAGGGAAGAGTAGTGGAAACCCAGCTCACTCCTCCTTTGCCTACTTGGGGAACTCCTTGGGCATATGATGCTGCAGAACTGAAAGTAGAGTAGAGTATAAACATAATGTTTGTATGCACTGGGAAATCAAAAACTCCCGTGACTCAGTTGTGATGGTCTGGAATCTAACCCACATTCTCTCTGAATTACACATGAGCAATGCAGCAACAGTATGGTTTCAGTGCAGTGCAGGACAGCAAGTCATGTTGGAAAGCCCTGTCAGAAGACTGAAGGCCAGAACATCACTGTGGAACCTGTTTTGAGTCCAACAGTTTCCATTTTATCTTTAAACTGCTACGCTGAGACTTCTTGGTGGAGATTAAACAGTTGACTCAGCCATTCCAACACCAGGAAAGCAAAATAAAACAAGAGCTCTTTTGTGGATCATGGCAACAGTCTTCTACAATGCAGCTTTTGTCTGAAGACTTTTGCCCATAGTGACAGATGAATGGGCTTGGTTGGTTAGCATCACTAAACTAACCTTGCTTGGACCATCTGCCTGCTCCACCCTTCACTCCCTGCCCCCATCTCCTGATGATGGCACATACTAGGGACTACCTTTTATTTGTGGACTCAAATTATGATTTCTATTCTCAAACATGACAGCATTATTATTACTTAGCCAATAGTCTTGGTGTCAGAACAGTGGAATCCAAAGCTGGTGTTCACTTCCCAGACAGAATGTCACCTGGAAATTAGACGTGTGGGGAACCTACATACTGACCCTTCATGCCAGAGAATTGTCTTACCTTCCATCTCCCCATCTTAGTACCCTGATGCCAACCCCAAACTTCCCATTCCTTTTCAGTCAAGTTCAGCCTTTATTCAAGACTTCTTGGTACTTTTGGACACTTCATATTCTAATGATATATGTTCATTTTGGCATGTACATAATGTCCTTCCTCTGGATGGGTTTGTATATATGGGATCCACTCAGTTTAAGGCTTCAAATTTGTCTTCCTCCAGACATAAGTGGATTTGTGTAATAATTATAGTTCAGGGGTGCTGGAGAAAGTTCACCTGTTGGTATGCTTCTAAATTCTGCTTCTAAGAACCCTTCTGTTTCATTGGTTTAATCCCCCCTGCTTAACACTGTATTCTATTTATATAACCACTGTTAACTAAGGGGCATTGGTTTAATCTTCACTGTTTTGCACGCTTTTGCCTTCTCCCCACCCCCTATCCTACGTACATCCTCTTTGGACCTGATTCTTCCGCCTCAGGATATATAAGGACAGGATTGTGATTAGAGATAGCTTAGATTGTGCTGCGTTCCACATGAATAAAGACTGAACTGCGTACCACTCAGCCATGAGTCCCTGGTCGTCTCTCTCTCCCACCCGCGAAACTAGCCCAGCATTCACCCAGTGGGCTGCATGCCTTATCATATGTGAGGACCCAGGCTGGAGTGATGGTACCACACTGGATCACTTTGGATGGCATCAGGGGAGGCTCCATAGATTGCTGGTGCAGTGCTGTGGTCTGTCTCCTCCACTCTCTTTCCAAAATATAGTGAGATGGTTGGCCCTGGAGCAGCGGAGTCATCCACATGTGAGGCTTTAGCACCACAAAACAACAATATGGGTCACTAATGAGTGCACATTTGGGAAAGTGGATTTCACAAAGCAAGAAGATTAGAGCTTGCAGTGGCCACTTTGGGGATCTTTTAAGCTTCCAATCTTACATTTGGGAAAATGGCTCAGCAGATAAAATACAGAACTTCCATGTGTGAGGCTCGTTTCAATCCTTTGTAACACATATGCCAGAGTGGTGCTCTGGTTTCAGTCTCTCTCATAAAAATAAACATTAAAAAAGCAAGTTTCCAGTCTTTTTTTTTTTTACTACACTTTAAAACTGTAAATTTAAGACATAGTCCAGAATCATACTCTTTTCTGCTTCAGCTCCAACACCCCTTTGTCTGTCTTTTGTGTCACTTTTAATTAAGAAGGAAACCCACAGGGTCAGCTTAGGTTCTGATTTTGTTGTTCCTTGTTCCCAAAAGCTTGAGTTTACCTCCTCTGTTAAGAACCTGATGTGGGGAAATGTCCTCATTATCCTTTTTGTGGGCCTTAGCAAGACCTTACTCTCATTACAAAGTAGCAATGGTAAGAACTGCCCCACTCTCTGAAGGGAGGCTGGGTCATCCTATTCTACTATCAAGTAGGACTTGGTCCTGCAATGTATGTAGCCTGAAATGTCCCCAGCTGTGACCATGGATTGTAAACTGAGACTGACAGAGACTTGAAGGTTATACAGGCTCCTGTGTTAAATATAAATATATATTTATATTTATATATGGGCCCCATGGCAGATCAATGTAGTCAGCAGTTAATTGTATTTATATGTTTTTTAAAGTTTGGGAGCCACTCTGCCTTAACCTGGCTTTCAAGTTCTATTCTCCATTCTGACACCGTCTTCCCAGACAATATTACTAGTCCATCTTCATGTTAGCTATCAAGCTCAAGCAAAGATTACTAAAGTCCTGGGCTCCTAGGAACATACCCAAAATAAATATCCTAGCTTCTTCCCACCCTGGGATCCCTGTTCTCATTGGCTCTAATCTTCCTCTTTGGACCCTGTTTATGAAGCATTTTGTCCTGCTTTAGATCTTAATGCCTTTTAGCCATTAAGTTCTAGATGCTACTATGATCCCATCCTGACTTCTCTAGGCAGATGATCTCATCAAGCTTCCTGGAACCTCACCCTGCCAAAGCCCTACTCCACAGTAGGGAAAGATAGAAACAGGCTGGGGGTATGGATCGACCTGCCAATGTAGAGAATTATAGAATCTGGAACTCCTTAATTCTGCACCCCAAAAATAAGTTTGGTCCATACTCCCTGAGGGGGAAATGTTAAGCTCTGAACCCCAGTTCCACAGGGATCAGGAACTTTTGTGATGAGGAGCCTTTGTTTTTGCACCACCACTGAAAGGGAAGAGTTTCTGGAGAACATCTGAAGAAGTCTGGCACTGTTTTGCTTATCTGAGAGGGAAGATGGAAAAGGAAGGAGAACCATGGGATGATTTCATAGTCAACCCATAACTATGATCTTGGGAGAACTATGGTGGTTACTACTGGGGTGGGGGTTGTGGAGTGGGCAGAACTTTGGTGGTGGGAGTGGTATGGAATTATAGCCCTATTATCTTTTTATTTTTTATTTTTTTATTTAAGAAAGGATTAATTAACAAAACCATAGGGTAGGAGGGGTACAATTCCACACAATTCCCACCACCCAATCTCCATTTCCCACCCCCTCCCCTGATAGCTTTCCCATTCTCTATCCCTCTGGGAGCATGGACCCAGGGTCATTGTGGGTTGCAGAAGGTAGAAGGTCTGGCTTCTATAATTGCTTCCCCGCTGAACATGGGTGTTGTTTTCGACGGGTTATGTTGTTTTCGCTGGGCTAGCTTCACAGGCGGGTAACAGACGACCAGGGACTCATGGTTGAGCTGTAGGCAGTATCTCTTTATTCATGCAGGACTCAGCACAATCTAAGCCGAGCTAAGCTAAACTCAACTAAAGTACCCTAAAACTCACAATGCTGTCTTTATATATACTTGCCAAGTAGGGTGGAAACAGGATGTGACATAGAGAGGGTGGAGAGAAAAGTGACTGGTGAAAATCAGAGTGTGACAAGGAGGGGGCGGAGCTGGCGAGAATCCTATTACTGAACCACCAATGCCCTGGAGGGAGGGTGGTGCTTGTTAACAGCGGTTATGTAAATAGAATAGTGTTAAGCAGGGGGGATTTAAACCAAATGAAAAAGAAGGGGTCTCATGCATACCAACACATGGGCGTTGAATGGTCGGTCCATACTCCTAGTCTGCCTCTCTCTTTCCCTAGTAGGGTGGGTCTCTGGGGAAGCAGAGCTCCAGGACACATTGGTGGGGTCTTCAGTCTAGGAAAGCCTGGCCGGCATCCGGATGACATCTGGAACTTGGTGACTGAAAAGAGAGTTAACATACGAAGCCAAACAAATTGTTGAGCAATCATGGACCCAAAGCTTGGAATAGTGGAGAGGAAATGTTAGGGGGGTACTCACTGCAAACTCTAGTGCATTTCTGCTTTCAGGCATATATTTTGCAGTAGTTTATGGATACGTGTGAACATATGCTCTCTCTCTCACAGAAACTGGTGTATATCTAGGTTTTGGGACTTTGTTAGAAAGTGAACCACCTGAGATGAAATTAGAGTATACTATGAAATGAAAGGTCTCACCCGAGTAATGAAGCTGAAGGGTTGTCATTCCACACGTGAAGTCTCTGGACACAGTCTGAAGTGAAGCATGTTGAGGTGGCAATCGTTGTGTTGGTTAGGTTGTGATCGGCAGATGCAATATTATTTGATATGGATTGGGAGAGGCATACGGGAAAGTGGGCCCTATCCAAGGGTTCCAGGACTGGGGGAAGTAGAGGCTCTATAGTGGAGATGTGAGGTTCCTGCTGTCTTAGGGTTCAGAAAGACAATCAATAGTTAATGTTATCATCACATTGTTTGGTAATTGGGTTAACTTTGAAAAGTCCTTTTGTTAGGGTTTGCTGTACAGTACCCATAGCCCTATTATCTTATAGTCTTGTAAATCACTATAAGTTACAGAAAAAAAAGGAACCCAACGGGTGGTGGTGGTGATACATTCAATGAAGTGTATACCACCTGGTTCCCGTCTGCAGGGTGGGTGGGGAAGCTTCAGGAGCTATGGGTTCAGTGCTTGTACATGTCTCTCTCTCTCTCCCTCCATCTCTTGTCTCTCATCTTCTATCACAGAAAAATAAAAATAAGGCCATCAGGAGCACTAGAGTCGTTGTGTAAGAACTGAGTCCTGGTAGCAATAATAAATAAAAAGTCTGGTGGACATTTTTATCTTATGAAACTTTGCAATACCAGAAAATATATCATTAAAAGCAGTTCAGAGTCTCTCCCTCTAAAGCCATGCTATCAGGTTTTCAATATTTTTAAAAATCTAAGCCATTCCATTAAGATGCAAACTTTGGGGAGATAAGAAACAGAAGGGGGAAAAGTTAAAAATGAAAAACCCCAACATCTGCTATGGAAATTGATGGCTAGACACAGAAATGTATGTAATACTTTTCCTTTGTTATGGTTTTTAATAAATTGATTTGTTTGTATTATCTTTATTTATTGAATAGAGACAGAAATCGAGGGGAAAGGAGAGGTGGAGAGAGACAGAGAGACATCTGCAGCCCTGCTTCACCACTCACGAAGCTTTCCCCCTGCAGGTGGGGACCGAGGGCTTGAACCCGGGTCCTTGTGCACTATAACATGTGCACTCAACCAGGTGTGCCACCATCTGGCCCCCAATAAATTGATTTTTATGAGGGGGGGTGGTCATTACACTGCTGAGCTCTGCATATGGTGGCACCTTGGGTATTGAATCTGGGTCTTCTTGGGCCTCAGGAATATAAGTCCTGTGCTCAGATGCTCTCCAGTCCATAATATTTTTCGGCAATGACCTGGGTGACCTTCTTCATAGTTTGAGTCTGAGTTTAAGGCAAGGAGAGAAAACTCAGCCCGAGACAGCTCAAAACACCCTTCCCCCACCCTCTGCCATGGATTATACAAACAAGTAAAACCCAGAGATCACAACAGTACCACCTGCAGGCCAACAATAAGCAACACCATACATGTGGAAACAAAGGTGCAAACAGCTAAATATGCCACAAAAAAACAGAGAAGCAAATCAGACGAAATCCAAGAAATTTCAGATGCAGAATCTATCAGAGACAGACTATATAAAGCTTATGAGAACAATACAAGAATTTAAGCAAGAGTTGAAAGAGCATTTTACTGTGGAATTAAGACACACAAAAGAGGAACTCAGAACAGATTTTTAAAAAATATTTATTTACTTATTTCCTTTTGGTACCCTTGTTGTAGTTATTGTTGTTATTGATGTCGTCATTGTTGGATAGGTCAGAGAGAAATAGAGAGAGGCGGGGAAGACAGAGGTGGAGAGAAAGATAGACACCTGCAGACCTGCTTCACTGCCTGTGAAGTGACTCCCCTGCAGCTGCAGGTGGGGAGCCGGGGGCTTGAACCAGGATTCCTTACGCCAGTCCCCTCCCCTCGCGCTTAAGCCGCTGCGCTACCGCCCGACTTCCCAAGAACAGAATTTGATAAGAAGCTACAAGAACAACTTCAAGTGGAGTTCACTAAGCAGTTGGGAAGCATGAAAGAAAAATTGCAAACAGAACTGCAAGGACTGAAAGACACCTTTAGTGCAGTTCAAAATCAGGTAGAAGGCTTAGGAAATAGACTCACACATGCAGAAGAAATAATTTTCAATCTAGAAGACACAATTAGCCCATTCTTTCAATTCAAAGATGAGGGAGAAGAAAGGCTTGGAAAGAATGAAGCTACTCTCTGTGAAATTGCAGACTCTATAAAAAGGTTGAATATATAAGGTACCTGAGGAAGTAGACTGGGTCAAAGGTCCAGAGGTAATTTTTAGAGAGATTTTAGCTGAAAATTTCCCTCAACTAGGCAATCCTCAGAACATACTTATTTTGGAAGCAGACTGATCACCCAGGTTCACAAATCCAAAACGACCAACACCAAGGCACACAGTTGTAAAATTATCAAAACTCAACTACAAGGGAAAAATTTTGCCGATTGCTAGGGAAAGGAAAGAAGCTACATACAAAGGCAGAACTATCAGACTCCAAACAGATTTTTCTTCACAAACCCTAGAGGCAAAGAGAGAGTGGGATGACATTCAAGGCACTAAAAAAGAGGAAATTCCAGCCATGAATTTTTTTTTTTTTTAGTTTTTTTTTTAATATTTATTTTATTTATTTATTCCCTTTTGTTGCCCTTGTTGTTTTATTGTTGTAGTTATTATTATTATTGTTGTTGTTGTTGGATAGGACAGAGAGAAATGGAGAGAGGAGGGGAAGACAGAGTGGGGGAGAGAAAGATAGACACCTGCAGACCTGCTTCACCGCCTGTGAAGTGACTCCCCTGCAGGTGGGGAGCCGGGGTTCGAACCGGGATCCTTATGCCGGTCCTTGTGCTTTGCGCCACCTGCGCTTAACCCGCTGCGCTACAGCCCGACTCCCCAGCCATGAATTTTTTTATCCTGAAAAATTATCCTTTAAGTATGAGGGAGAAATAAAGGCTTTCTCAAATGTTCAAAAACTAAAGGAATTTACCACAATCAACCCCACCTTACAAGAAATACTGAATGGAGTCTTACAGGAAAGGAGAAAACAAAGGAACACACATTCTCAGTGAGGTAAACAACAGACTAGAAACAAGAACACAATAAAATAGGAAAGAACAACAAACAAATAGGGGAGGGAATTAAAAGACAAAGAAGCCCTATCAAATGTTTGTTAATCAAGATCAACTTAAAAAAGACTTTTCTAGATATACAATGCTAGTTATTACACATATGGTAACCACAAAACAATACAGGGAACAGAGATTTACAGAAAACACAAGAAAAATCAGTGATGAATTCACCACAGAAACTCATCCACACAAAAGGTCAGATAAAACAAATGGGCAAATATTAAACAATTTAAAATAAATTCAAAACAAAAATCAGAATGGACATAAGTAATGGACATATATCAATAATCACCCTAAATGTGAATGGCCTAAATTCACCTGTCAAAAGGCTCAGAATAGCTAAATGGATTAAAGAACAGGATCCATCCATTATCTTTCTTCAGGAAACGCATCCAAAGAAAAGACAAATGGAAACTGAATACAAGAGGCTGGAGCTAGGGCACCAAAGGAAAAACCCTGTGGTGAGGGGGAGGGTGGACATTCGGCTTCCCGGGATGGAGTGGGGGGTTGTGCGGGGGTGGGTGGGTGGGATGGGACACAGCCTTTTGGTGATGGGAATGGTGTTTATGTACACTCCTATTAAATTGTAGTCATATAAATCACTATTTAATTAACATGAGGAGAAAAACTGTATGTCTCGAACTTTTTAAAGCACAGACTGAGTCTTTTTAATACATAGGCTGAGTCTTTGATATGTTGACTCTCTCAAAAGCCTAGACCAGGGAGAACAGAAGCAACAGGTGGCATAGCTATATACAAGATGTTAGGTATCATACAGCAAATCCTAACTAAAGGACTTTTCAAAGTTAACCCAATTACCAAATAATGTGATGATAACAATAACTATCCATTGTCTTCTTGAACCCTAAGACAGCAGGAACCTCACATTTCCACTATAGAGCCTATATTTCCCCCAGTCCTGGAACCTTAAGGTGGGGCACACTTTCCTGCATGCTTCTCTCAATTCATATAAAATAATATTGCATCCATCGATCACAACCTAATCAATGCAACAAATGCCACCTCAGTATGCTTCACTTCAGACTGTGTCCAGAGACGTCAGGTGTGGAATGACAACCTTTCAGCTTCATTACTCGGGTGAGACCTTTCCTTTCCTAGTATTCTCTAATTCCATCCCAGGTGGTTCACTTCCTAACAAAGTCCCAAAACCTAGATATAGACTAGGTCCCTGGAGATAGAGCATATATTCACATGTATCCATAAACTAGGGCAAAATATATACCTGAAAGCAAAAGTACACAATAGTCTGCAGTGAGTACCCTCCAACACTTCATCTGCACTATTCCAGCCTTTAGGTCCATAACTGTTCAACAATTTGTTTGGCTTTGTATGTTAACTCTCTTTTCAGCCTCCAGGTTCCAGATGCCAGCATGATGCCGACCACACTTCCTTGAACAGACGACCCCACCAATATGTCCTGGAGCTCTGCTTCCCCAGAGACCCACCCTACTAGGGAAAGAGAGAGGCAGACTGGGAGTATGGGTCGACCAGTCAATGCCCATGTTCAGCGGGGAAGCAATTACAGAAGCCAGACCTTCCACCTTCTGTAACCCACAATGACCTTGGGTCCGTACTCCCAGAGGGATAAAGAAGGGGAAAGCTACCAGGGGAGGGGATGGATATAGAGATCTGGTGGTGGGAATTGTGTGGAGTTGTACCCCTCCTATCCTACAGTTTTGTTAATGTCTCCTTTTTTAAATAAATAAATAAATAACTTAAAATGTGCTGCATAATAGCTCACTTGAATAATGTGTCTGCTTCACCATGTATATAACCCAGGTTACAGTATAGTCACCACCACACTGCAGAAGGATTTGGTACTGTGATGTCTTTCCCTCTCTTGCTGTGTATCTGAAAAAAAGCTACCCGAAGCAGTGTAGCACCAAAGATGGCAAAAAAAAGGCATTAAATATTTACATTTAAATAATTACACTATAAATTATCTGAATTCTCCAATTAAAATGTATAGTATATAAAAACAAAATCCAATTGTTAATGTCTACAGGAAATGCATTTTAGCATTTAAGACAAAAAATTCACTCAAGATGTAAAGTTGTTGGACAAGCAACCAGTAGTCTTAAAAAGGCAGGTATGCAGAAGTAAACTGTCTATACGACTGTGAAAACTATGGTGATTTATCGATGGGAGGGTGGAGGCACAGAACTCTGGTGGCATATGTGTGTGTGGAACTATACCCTGTAATTTTACAATCTTGTAACCCACTATTTTTAAAGGATTTTTAAAATTCTACTTTAATAAGAGCTATATAGAGGAAAAGATACAGAAAGAGACAGACAAGAGCACTGCTCAGTTGTGGTTAATGGCGGTGCTGGAGATTGAACCTGGGACCTCAGAGCCACAGCCATGAGAGTCTTTTGCATAACCACTATGCTATTTCCCCAGTCCATAGCCCCCTATTAATCATTAATAAAAAACTGGTTTTTAAAAAGGCAGGCGTGGCTATATTAAGATTTTCAGTGGTGCTAAATATGAATAGACATGGGCCCTAGGTCAGATGAATGGGGTTAACAGCTAATGGTACTTACATACTTTCCTCATATTTAGGAGCTACGTTCTGCCCTAATCCAGCTTTCTAGGCCTATTCTCAACTCTGACAACATCTTCTCAGAGAATGCTTTTAACCTACCTGCATGTTAGCTATCAGGCTCAGACAAAAATTACTAGTCATGGGCCCCATGTGACATACCTAAAATAGATTCTCTTGCTTTTTTTCACCCTAAAATCCCTATTCTCATCTGCTCTAATCCTGTTTTTTGGTTCTCATTCATTAATAATTTTAGTCCTGCTTTATTTCTTATTGCTTTTCAGCCACCAAGTTGCAGATGCTATCATGATTCTATCCTGACAAGCCTGGGCAGACGACCTCACCAATGGGTCCTGGAACCTCTCCTTTCCAGAGCCCTACCCTACTAGAGAAAGATAGAAATAGGCTGGGAGTATGGATCAACCTCCCAATACCCATGTCCAGCAGAGAAGCAAGTAAAGCAGCAAGAACTCCCAGTGGGGATGAAATGAAAGGGGAAGATGACCGCAGAGCTCTGAACAACTCCATCAAGATTTGGAGAGAGAAGAAGAAAGGGGGTTAGGTGGCGGCACACCTGGTTAAACACACATTTCAGTGCACAACAACCCAGGTTCAAGCCCCTGGTCCCCACATGCAGGGGGAAAGCTTCACAAGTGCTGAAGCAGGGTTGCAAGTGTATCTGTTTTTCTCCCTATCAATTTATGTCTCTATATCTATGTCTATATGTCTATATCTAATAATAAACAAAAAATTCAAAAAGAGAGAAGAAAAAGGAAGGACATTTGATAGTAGTAATAGGTATAGGTGTGATTTAGAAAGGAAGAGAAGACAGGACCATAAAAAAGGGCAAATATTGGAGTAGGGCACCAAAGTAAAAATCTCTGGGTTGAGGGTGAGGGTGGATGTTCAGCTTCACTGGAGTGGGAGGGGGAGGGGGAAGGATGGGATGGGACCATTTTTTGGTGGTGGGAATGGTGTTTATGCACTCTCCTATTAGCTAATAGTCATAAATCACTACTTAATATGAGAGGGGAAAAACTGATTGAATGTCTCAAACTTTTTAATACACAGACCACAGGCTGAGTCTTTGATATGTTGACATTCTTAGAAGCTTAGACCAGGGAGAACAGAAGCAACTGGTGGCATTACTCTATAAGACACAGCTATATACAAATAATGTCAAATGACATAAATTATGGTGATGTTGTATAAGATACAGCAAATCCTAACAAAGGGATTTTCAAAGTTAACCCAATTGCCAAATAATTTGATTACAGCAGTAACTATCTATTGCCTTCTTAAACCCTAAGACAGCAGGAACTTCCCGTTTCCTCTATAGAGCCTGTATTTCCCCTAGTCCTGGAACCTCTAGGGTGGGGCTCACTTTCCTGCATGCTTCTCTCAATTCATACCAAATGACACTGCATCTGATGATCCCAACCTAATCAATGCAATGAGTACCACCTCAACATACTTCACTTCAAGACTGTGTCCAGAGACATCAGGTGTGGAATATCAACCCTTCAGCCTAATTACATGGGTGAGACCTTCCCTTTCATAGGATTCTCTAATTCCATTTCAGGTGGTTCACTTCCTAACAAAATCCCAAAACCTAGATATAGATCAGGTCCCATGAGATTGGGCAAAATATATACTTGAAGGCAAAAGTGCACAAAAGTCTGCAGTGAGTCAGTATATGCAGCAAGAAAAATAGAAAGACCTAAAAAGACACCATAAAGTTCCTAATAGTGTCTACTTAAGACTCAGATACTCTCTTCATCTACTTCCTATTACACTTCCCTCAGTCACTCCAAAGCTAACCTTATCAAAGTAAGGACTGTAAAAGCTGATTAAGGGCAAAAGACTGGTACATTTTAACAATGACACTTTATTCACTATCAGGCCACCCCATCACCTGAGGCCCTAGTCAGGGAGTCCTGAGATTCCCAAACAGACATGATGGGCCTAGACCTCGAATAGATCCCTTTCTCCATTGTTACCAGTCATCTCTATCAGAAACAACACAATGGACCCCTTTGTGGGCCCCCATAGGACCTTGCCTTCAACATGGATTAACAATGGCAGAGAATGTTCCATCCTCCGAAGGGAAGCTGGACAACATACTCTATGCTACACCTGAGGAAGATGGGTCCTGATATTGGGGCAGCTTGGAATGTTCTTACTGATGACTACAGAATGTGAGGTCGGATCTACAGGGATGCAGAGGTTACATAGGCTCCTAAGCTGAATATGGGACCGAGATCACATCAAATTGATAGGATTTACAAGCAACAATATTTACACACTTTTCCCTATTTGGGAGCTACTCTCTTCCCTGATCCAGCTTTTTGGTCCTTTTTCCAGCCATGACATCATTTCCCCAGACAATAACTTGGATCCATCTGCATATCAGATGTCAGGCTCAAAAAACAAACAAAACAAAACACCTAGTATAGTCATGGCCCTTTTGGAATATAACTAAAATAGGCCTACTAACTATCTACAAAATGGAGATCCCCTAACTACTCATCATCTGCACTATTCCAGCCTTTAGGTTTATGATTAGTCAACAACTTGTTTGGCTTTATATGTTAACTCTTTTTCAGCCACCAGGTTCCAGATGCTACTATGATGCCAAATGGACTTCCCTGGGTAGACAACCCCACCAATGTGTCCTGGAGCCCCCCTTCCCCAGAGCCCCACCCCACTAGAGAGAGAGGCAGGATGGGAGTATGGATTGATCTGTCAACGCCTATGTTCAGCGGGGAAGCAATTACAAAAGCCAGACCTTCCATCTTCTGTACCCCATAATGACCTGATTCCATACTCTCAGAGGGATAAAGAATAGGGAATCTATCAGGGTAGGGGATGGGATATGGAGTTCTGCTGGTGGGAATTGTGTGGAGTTGTACCCCTCTTATCCTATGGTTTTTGTCAGTGTTTCCTTTTTATAAATAAAAATGTTTAAAAATTTAAAAATGGGCAAATATAGACAGTTATAGAAATAGTTAACCCATATCTGATACCTTGGGAAAATTGCTGTAACTTCCAATGGAGGAAATGGGATACAGAACTCTGTGTTGGGAACGGTGCAGAATCATACCTTTGTTATCTTATAATTTTGTAAATATTAAATCACTAATAAAATTTAAGAAAAAAAGACTTTGTGGTTTTCTCTTTTGTGATAAGGCTATTGGAAGTTTCTATTTCTAAATGTAATTTTAAGATCTGCTGTAATAAACAATGAACCTATCTTACTAACTATAGCTAATTTATTTAAACAATGAGCCTATCTTACTAACTACAGCTAATTTATTTAAAAATAGGCCCCAATTGAAGGAATGCTAGAATATTTTAGAATAATTTAAGCAGTTATTTACAGAGCTAAAGACAAATATTTATAGCATTGGATTTTAACCTCTCAATGAAATGATTAAAAATAAAGGAAATAGAAAATAAAGAACTTTTATGTTTATTCTTTGGTATGGAAAACTTTTTGCCTTAAAGAAGTTGTTGCAAGATTTTGTATCCTGTATGCCCCCATTTCTCACCACTCTAATCACCATAAAAATCTCAAAAAAAATAAAGCCTAAGAAAAAAATCCTCTATGTGGTTTTAGTGAGCACCCTCAGATCCCCACTTTCTACATGACCCTCATCCCTTTCACCACAGCTGAATGGCCCCTTCTATTATTGTTAGGCACACCTAAGGACTAGACTGACTATTTCTTGTCATTTAGAAAAGTACAAAATCTACTCCTTTACCATGTGTCCTTGAGGTACTTTTCACTTTCTAAGGAGGAAGGGGATAGAAGTAACAGGTGTTATATGCTAGGTTAATGAAAGAAATAGATCATGAGGACTATTTAGACTTTTCTTCTGACACTGCATTTCTACAAAAAGGAAAGGCTATATATAAGCCTACAGACACCCACAGATAGAGTTTTCTAGCACTTCCTTGGGCAATTAATTAGAAGTAACTAATGCTGTAACAGGCATTCTGAATCTTACTGGCTTAGTACAGTAAATATATATATATATATATATATATATATATATATATATATATATATATATTTTCAAGATCCAGCACAGAGTGGTGACACCAATTATAGGAAGGATATTGTCCTTAGCTAAGAATGGTATTTGAATCATCTGATCTCCTAAAACCACACTTCAAAAACACTGATTTACATGAAGGAAACCCAAATGTGAGCAGTTTAAAGGAAACTTAAGACCTGCACAAGCAAGACCTGAACCAAAACAATAGGGCACATGTATCCAGCACAGAAATCCTGAGTTTTCCAATGTCAAAGAAATGCCATTAGCACTTGGAAGAGTCCCTATCTTACCTGCAAGCCCACAGCTTATATTCCCAAAGATAAGCCTACTCCCTAAGTAACATGTATGACCCTTCTCTTTAGAAGCCTGTTAGTGAAAGGGATACCACAGCTGCAAATTAGACCATGCTATTTACCAAAATTAATGAAATGTGGTAAGTACTATACATGAACGCACAGTTTTAAATTTTCCAGAAAAAAGAAATAAAACCACCTTGAGGGGAAAAACATGTATTTCTACTATTATAAGAAACTGAAGATAATTTATTTCATTTTGTGGATCTGGGCCTCATACATTTGTGATACTGCCAGTCTTGGGCAGACTTTTGTTTGTATATTTAGAGAAAGACAGAGGGCCAGACAGCACCAGAACTTCCCTTGTGCCAAGCTGAACTTGGGCCACACTCATGGAACAATGACTGCACCCTTAGGGTGAGCTTTCTCCCAAGTAAACTTTTTTAGAAGACCAGATTCACATCATCAGATATTTAAGGAAGACTGTGGATTAATAAAACAAGGACATGGTGCTACAAAACTGATTAACCTGAGACCAAGAGAAAGTCTTTGACAAACAAATATTAATGATTAAAAACTTCATTGACGGGGGCAGTAGCACACCAGGTTACATGCACATAATGTGGAGCACATGGGCATGGACTCACACAAAGTTCCCAGTTCGAACCTCCAGCTCGCCACCTGCAGAGAGCTTGCTTCGCAAGCGATGAAGCATGTCTGTAGGTGTCTATCTTTTCTCTCCCCTCCGCCCCTGTCTTCTGTCCTCTTTCAATTTCTCTCTGTCCTATTCAACAACAACAGCTGCAACAACAACAACAGCAATAGCAACAATGGAAAAAAAGATGGTCACTAGGAGCAATGGATTCATAGTGCAGGCACCCAGCCCCAGCAATAACCCTGGAGGAAAAAAAAACAAGCCTTCATTGACGCTAAGCCACTCAAGCACTGAAGGAACATGGAACACAAAGCCCACCATCTGCATCCCACATCCCCCATCCCAAACTGATGCTTCCCCCGACCTCCCCCCCCCACACTCATGCACATAAAACATCCTCACCTTTGGCCTCCCCACCCCCACCATGCAAAGCAGTGGACAATGGACATTTTCCCCTCCCCCGACAAATGAACCCCATTTCTGGTCTCATCCCAAAATTACCACCCCTCAGGAGTCTGCCACCTCTGAGCTCCCAGCTCACTGACCTGGAAATGCCTCAAAGTCTGCCTGCCACCACCTTCTCTCCACAACATTGGCTTCCTTCAGCAACGCCTTGGCCTTCCCCTTTGGAGCACCGCCAGCAGGCAGAAGGACCCCGCCACTGCCCCACCAGAACTACCAGCCCACCTGAGAAGTCACAGTCAACAGACTGGAGCTCTATGCCTCCTACCTGTCCATGGGCGACTACTTCCAGCGGGATGGTGTTACCTTCAAGCACTTCTCCACCTTCAACGACGACGTGGCTCTGAAGCTCTTCTCCCACCTCTTCCTGTACCTATCCAACGAGGACAGAGAGCAAGCTAAGATGAGGCAGCTTCAGGTTCTGTTCGGGGCCATCTGCACCTCCAAGACATCCCGAAGCCAAAGCGGACCCCTGCGGCCTGGGAAAACGGCCTGAATGACCTGCAGCGCACCCTGGGCCTGGAAAAGGAAGTAAACCAGAGCCCACTAAATCTGCACCAGCTGGCCACCCATGCCAACGACGCACACCTGCGTGAATTCCTGGTGCACTACTGCTTGCCTGAGCTGCTCAAGTCCATCAAAGAGCTGAGCGATCGATCATCTCATGGGCCTGTGCAAGCTGGGGGCTCTGAAAGAGGACCTGGAAGAATATCTCTTTGACAAGCTCACCCTGGGTGGCAGCAGTGCCAAGAACGAGGCTTAGACTGCCTTTCCCGTAAGCACGGGGTGCACAGTGCAATGTTGCCCTTGCAAAATATTCTTCTCAGTTTTGTCATTTCTTCCAATAAAGTTATATTTCTTTAAAAAATCAATCTTTGGTTAGTGTGTCTAACTGCCCTCATGCTTAAAAAGTTTTATTTATTTCATTTTTAAGCATGCATAATTACATGAGAGACTTTTGGGGGGAGTCAGAGTACCACACTGGTACATGCCCCACACTTGGTATCAAACCTGGAACGTCATGCATGCAAATCTGATGATTTACCAGTGGAGCTATTTCGCTGGAGCACTTTTAAAGTTTTAAACAGGTATCAGAAGTCTCTCCACCTGCCTGTGCCCCATCCACATGCGGCTCAGGATCTCCAGAGACGGAGAGAGAAAGTAACCTCTGAACCCTGGATAACACAAAGTCACTCTTCCCCATATCCTATCTAGGAGATGAGGTGAGTGGCTGGGGCCCTGGTGAAGGTAGGTGTCTGTGCTTAGGTAAATATTAAAACATGTCTTGAAAATCATGATTGAACTTGTTTCTGAGTAAACTACAGAGGGTCTTCATTTTTGTCTGATGGTAATAGTTATTTCTGGGTAGCCAGTGGCAGGCCTTGGAAGCCAAAATGGCAAGAGTGCCTTTGACAAGCTCACTCAGGTGAGGCTGACAGTGTAACTGAGGGTAAGTCTGGCTTTCCCGCAGACACAAGGTGACCTTGGTCACCAGTGTCAGGCGTACATACAACACTTACAAAGCAGCCACACAGGACTTCTACTCTAGCCGTATCATCTCTTTCATATAATTTCTTAGTACGTTGAGATACTATAAAAAGTTTTACCTACTGTAAAATAGATCACAGCTAATGGTCAAATTGTGGTGTTTATACTTTGGAGACAATATATACTTTACCACTGGGAGGTCTGTCTTGCTTGTCAACTAACCTTTTCACCCTACTAAACTGAAAAGGAAAAATCCCTCTGTAGCTACTTGTCTGTTAGGTGCTGCCAGGACTCAGTAGGGTAGATTTTTGTTTTCACTTCCCCAAACTCAGGCCAGTTTTCCTTCACTTTTCCAAACTCGGGCAATTTCCCTGGTAATCCTCCTTCTACATTATATCCGACTAGCTTTTCTTTCAAGTTATTCCCTGGAACACTTTTTGCTCATTCTTCCCAAAGGCAAGTTTCCTGAGCTTCCTGTTTCTGTCCTGAACTACCTCCTGCTTTTCAGTGGTAGGAAACTGCAAAAGGATTAAGTGCTAATGCTGATTCCCCACTGTCATCTGGATGTCTGAACAAGAGAACAAGAGGAATGAGTCAAGAGGTGGGGAATGGGAAGAAAAGGCCACATTAGAGCTACAGACAATAATTCAAATTCATTTATCATTGTGAATTTTGCCATCAGCTCAAGCTCAACTGTATATGAGAACTCTCTGTAGTTTTTAAAGCTTTGGATACTAGGAAAAATTCCAGACCAATTATCCTATTTATTTATTTATGTAGTGCCAGCATCTCACACATGCACAATTCCACTGTTTCCAGGGTGTTTTTATTAGGATATTGAGGAGAGAGAGGGGGAGGAGGGAGGGCGATTGAGGGAGGGAGGACGATTGAGGGAGGGAGGGAGGGAGGGAGGGAGGGAGGGAGAGGGAGAGGGAGAGGGAGAGGGAGAGGGAGAGAGAGTAGAAAAGGGGAGAGGAGGAAAGGTTGGAGAAGAGGGAGGAGAAGAGGGGAGGAGGGGAGGTAACACTATCCTTGATGAAGTGCCCCCCTCCCTCGTGCTGGGGCTGGAATCCGGAGCCTTCTGAATAATACCTCATACCCTACCAAGTCAACTATCTTTCTTCCCCCAAACCAATTATATCAGACTCTGGGGCAGGACCAGGCATTCCAGGATATTAAAAGGAACACAAGTACCATGAGCACCACGCTCTCAAGGTGACCTAGAATTATCAGCTTCACCTGACTGCTTGTTAGAACTACAATAGTTGTAAGCCTTACCCAGTTCTACCCAATCAAAACACTCCCACTCAGAATCTACATTCTAACAAGACCCCAGGTGATGAATATGCACATTTAGTTTTGAGAAGCATTCTCTAGCACCCAGACTGTCAACCCTGATTGTACCTGGGAATGACATGGGGAGCAAGAAGAACAATACTGATGCTGTAGGCCTCACCTATGAGTGAGACTATGCAATGTTTTCCTTCTTCTAGGCAATTTCACTGTTCTATTACTAATTCCCTCCAGGTCCGTCCATGTTGTAGCAAAAGAGAAAATGTCACCATTTCTTGCAGTTGAGTAGTATGGTCTAATGCAACAGATCCAGGAAGGAAGAAGGGGGTTACTAAGGAGAAACTTGGGGGCCCTGTGCCCTATGGTGAAGGAGGATAACAGTTTGATGGAGAGTGAAGTATACTGTCACCTATCTTGTGGAGATATAGAAATGTACCCCATGACAACAATCCTGTAACATTTCCTCAATAAAGTGATAAAATAATAATACTGGTGCCTTGACTCAAACTCAGCCATACCCTTAGGTATGTACTAGACCAAACACAATAAAACTTACTGTATCTTCAACAATTATTGAATTGGCAAATAACCGAAGGAACTCAAAACCTTTCATTTCATTTGATGTTACACACACACACACACACACACACACACACACGTTTTTTATCCAGACTGCTTTGTCTTATTTCATCATCAAACTACAGCTTAAAAGTAAAATTCAGTCTATGCCATTTTGTTTGTTTGAATCACTGGAGACCTAATTTTTAGCAGTTGTAGGTTCAAAGCAAAATTGAAAGGTACCGAGACTTCTCATATACCTACTCCTATTCTATGCCCTCACATACACACAGCTTACCCCACCACACCCTGCTTCAAAGTAGTAGTTTGTTACAACCGATAACCTTGACTCATCATCCCTATCATAAGGTCAAAGATGATAGTACAGTTCAGTTTTGACGCTGTATATTCTATGAAGGTTTGGGACCAGTAAATTTACAACTATAGTGCCATACAGAGAAATTTCAATGCTCCAAACATCCTCTGTGAACACCTATTGTTTTTTCTTCCCTCTAAACCTCTAGTACTACAGATTTTTTAAAAATTTTATCTCCATAGTTTAAAGTTGAAGTACAACTGATATATACCACATTTGTTTCAGGTGTACAACAAAATTACTTGATATATGTATATACTGTGAAATGATCACAGTAATTCTCATTAATATTCATAACCACAGTCAATTTTTTCTTATGATGAGATACTAACTTCCAAATATACTGTACAGTATTAACTGTAGTCATCATGTTGCATGTGGCTCATATTTAAGACACAGCAAACATGTTATGATGAAGCCTTTCTCTTAAAAGTTGTTCCTCAACCCACAACGACCCTGGATCCATACTCCCAGAGAGACAGAGAATGGGAAGGCTATCAGGGGAGGGAGTGGGATGTGGAGATCCGGTTATGGGAATTGTGCAGAATTGTACCCCTCTCATTCTATGGTTTTGTTAATGTCTCCTTTCTTAAATAAAAAAAAAAGTTGTTCCTCAGTCTCCCAATTTTCTCTAGCTTCTGACCTCTGTGTTTTCTTTTTTTCTATTATTTTTATTATCTTTATTTACTTGTTGGATAGAGATAGCCAGAAATTGAGATGAAGGGGGAGGTAGACAGGGGGAGAGACAGAGAGACACCTGCAGGCCTGTTTCACCACTTGTGAAGCTTCCCCTTGCAGGTGGGGACCAGGGGCTTGAACCCAGGTCCTTGCACACTGTAATATGTGTGCTCAGCTAGGTGTACCACCACCTGGCTCCTAGTATTTTCTATATATTCCCACAAACATTCTTTATATTATCTTTACTTATTGGATAGAGACAGCCAGAAATTGAGATGGAAGGGGAAGATAGAGAAGGAGAGAAAGGGAGACACCTGCAGAACTGTTTCACCACTAGCAAAGATTTCCCCTTGCAGATGGGAACTGGAGCTTCAAACCTGGATCTTTGTGCATTGTAACATGTGCACTCAACCAGGTGTGCCACCATTTGGTCCCTCAAACAAATGTTTAAGAGTAGTATGGTACACAGGTTCTTGCACTATGTGTTTTGCCTCCTGAGCAATATGAAAGAATTTTTAACAACGAATTTTACCTGCTTGTCACTAGTGATACTTGGGGTGTGGCAGTCTTGATGTTTGCTGCCCCTTAAACCATGACAGCTACCAACTGATTAGTTTCACCTAAGGATCCTTTTTGAAAAAAATCACATCTAAATTCACGAGGTTTTACTTTAAGCTGTATGCCTCCTCAAGGGGAAAATAGTTTGTGGGTAATTTTCACAAGATGCAACCAACTTTTGCCCTCTTCCTCCCTTAGCTACATCATTTTCAACTACTATAGTAACAAAATAAATGGACACATACATATTTATTCCCAGCAATGTGCCTGCCCCTTAGTGACAGTTTTCAATAAAATTCCTTACTCTTTGTAAAGTACTCCAATTGGCACGTCTTCTATTTCAGTCTCTCTGCCTTACCCTCTATCTAAAAGAAAGAAATGGCTGCTGAGAGCTTTGAAGTCTTGCAGGCACTGAACCTAGCAATAACCCTGGTGGCAAATAGATAAATTAATAAAAAATAAATAAAATACTCTTTAGTTCTTTGAATTTGTGAATGTAGGTAGTCCTGAAGGGCTTGAGTCACTCACATTTTATTTATTAAAAAAAAAGGAGGAAAGAAAACCAATGTTTCAAAAGATGGCAATATTATTTTTAAAAGATTCTTATACATACCAAATTGTCTTCTAAAAATCCACCAACTATGTAAAACATATACTGCGCAGGTCAGCTCCCTCTGAAACACCTTTCCAGCAGCTTCAGATTACAACTGTCATTTGTATAATTTCAATCTGACATAAAATTTATTAATGATTAGACTGAAGTTGGTGTACTGCACCAGAATAAAAGACTCTGGGGTAAGGGGTCCTGGAACATGATGGCAGAGGAGGACCTAGTGGGGGCTGAATTGTTATGTGGAAAACTGGGAAATGTTATACATGTACAAACTATTGTATTTTACTCTCAACTGTAAACCATTAATCCCCCAATAAAGAAATTAAAAAAAAAAAAGAGCTGAGCAATGCTCTGGTAAATAGGATAACAGAAAAGCAAACAAAATAAATACATTTTAAAAATCAAAACAAATAAAAAAACCTTTATCACAAAAATTACTAATGATTATTTTCTTTAGTAAAGTATTTTGTACTGTGCTTAAGTTCGTTATAAAACTTTAATTTAAATACTATGGAAGTACTTTGTTAGGCACATGAAGATTGTGCTGTTGTGAGCCTGTCAGGCATTAATTTGTATTCCATATAAAGCACTTCTCTATCAGTTTTTGGAATTATTTGCTCTTTCAGCTGTTTTAGTAAGATAAAATACTCCTTAGATTGATTATGGAAACATAAACTGGGTTTTGAATGATAGTTTTGTCATTTATTAGTTTTGATTTCAAACAAATTTTCATCTGTTCTGCCAATAATGGCAAAGTCTATTTTCCAAATACATTTTCCAGCCTCTTATTGCTCAGATGATTGTTACTGTAGTTGAAAATATTGTAATCTGTAAAATGAATCAGCCCACTTTTGACTACACACTTAACATGATGGGAAGATGAAATCTTCTAGGAAAACAGCCAAATCAGTTCAAAATCATTTATACATCAAAGAAGATTGCTTTTTTTATTTGCTCTGATAGCACACCTCTTAAGATCAAACCCCAGCACCAAGGTTAAATGATCTTGGGTTTATTATTAGATAATCACTCTGGACTTCCATTTCCTCATTTGCAAAGTGAAGTTCCTATTATAACTAAATGTGGATTGAATTCACTGTGGATAGAATTGCTATCAGTCAAGTAGAAATCTAGTTTATGATTCCATTTTTGTCTAAGCCTCCTTTGCAACCCTCCAAAATGTTTGATTTTATTTTTTACTTTCTTTTTATTTTATTAGTGTTTTTTTTATCTTTCCTTCTGGATTATTTTTAAAATTTTATTTAGTTTTAAATTTTATTTGTTATTAATAGTATGTTACAAGATTGTAAGATTACAATTACAATGTAGAGTTCTATACCACACCTACTGCCAAAGCCCCATATCCCCACCATCCCACCTCCCAAAGATAATCCCCATAGTTCTCACAAGTTTTTTTTTTTAGGTGATTTTTTCTTTCTTTGCTTTTCTTTTTCTTTCGATATTTTAGGTGATTTTTCTTTCTTTTTTTAAAATTTCTTTATTGGGGAATTAATGTTTTACATTCAACAGTAAATACAATAGTTTGTACATGCATAATATTTCTCAGTTTTCCATATAACAATACAACTCCCACTAGGGTCCTCTGTCATCCTTCTTGGACCTGTATTCTCGCCACCTCCACCCACCCCAGAGTCTTTTACTTTGGTGCAATACGCCAATTCCAGTTCAGGTTCTACTTGTGTTTGCTCTTCTGATCTGGTTTTTCAACTTTTGAGAGTGAGATCATCTATATTCATCCTTCCATTTCTGACTTATTTCACTTAACAAGAATTTTTCAAGGTCCATCCAAAATCGGCTGAAAATGGTGAAGTCACCATTTTTTATAGCTGAGTAGTATTCCCTACAACAACTTGCTCAGCCACTCATCAGTTCTCACAAGTCTTACAAACATTTTTTGTGCCTCCAGGGTGATCGCTGGGGCTTGGTGCTGGCAGTAGGAAGCCACTGCTCCTGGTAGACATTTTTTCTATTTTATTGGATAGGACAGAAATAAACTGAAAGGGGAAAAGGGAGATAAGAATCTATGTTTCATGAACCTGTTGTCAAATTTTAATACTGATGCAACAAATGAGCTATTAAGAAGATTTAAATTGGGAGTCGGGAGGTAGCCCAGCAGGTTAAGCACATGTGGCGCAAAGCTCAAGGACCAGCGTAAGGATCCCGGTTCGAGCCCCCGGCTCCCCACCTGCAAGAGAGTCACTTCACAAGTGGTGAAGCAGGTCTGCAGGTGTCTATCTTTCACTCCCCCTCTGTCTTCCCCTCCTCTCCTCAATTCTCTCTGTCCTATCCAACAACGACGACATCAATAACAACAGCAATAATAACTACAACAATCAAACAACCAGGGCAATAAAAGGAAATAAATAAATATTTTAAAAAAAGAAGATTTAAGATGCTCCCAGAGGGCTAGAGAATGGGAAAGCTATCATGGGAGGGGGTGGGTTATGGGGATTGGGTGGTGGGAATTGTGTGGAGTTGTACCCCTCCTACCTTATGTTTTTGTTCATTAATCCTTTCTTAATAAAAAATTTAAAAAAAGAAGATTTAAATTTTTAGTGCTTTCCTAAAATATATGTGAATATATTTTTCTACTTTTCGAAAATTTTAATATTGAAACTTACAGATGACTATGCAAATAAAATGTAAAGCAAGTATCATTAGTATACAGAGCTTTATTTTGGACCAGATTCATAGACTTATGTAAATGCCACACCCTTTGGGACATCTGAGTTTGTAATCACTGAACTCAACCAACTTCCACTGCTCATTCAGATAATGACCTAATTGCCTTCCCAGTCTCTACTTTTTCCAATTTGGACCGGTCAGCTCACTTTCTCGAAACCATGCATTTAATTAATACAGTGACCTGTAGTGTCTGCACATGAATATGATAGTCAGAAAACACTCAGTGACTAAGCATTGAAACCAGTGGCAGTAGTATTAGAATTGAGGTCAGATTTGGGATAGATTCATCAAGTTGAAGCAAAGATTTGATTATACTACGTAAAATTAATTATAATAACTACTACTCAGTAAATGTTTACATGCCAAAGACCTCATTAGGCAAATCAAATATATTATCTCATACACTGCACAGACAGCATAAAAGACAGGTTATTATTACACAGTTTTACAAGTGAGGAAACTAACACTTAAAAGGGTAATTTGTCTAAGTCGAATAGCTGGTAATTTGTCAGGTTTCCTTGTTGTCTTTTAAATAACCACTCATCCCATGCAGCTGAGGAAGTGGTGCAGTAGGTATAGAATTTGTATGTCTTCAATATTTATATAATGTCCCCATATTTGGTAGCTACTCTCTTCCCTGATACAGCTTTCTAGTCCTTTTTTCCAACTATGACATCATGCCCCCCCAGACAATAACATAGGTTACCTCCATATTAGATGTAAGGTGCAGGCAAAAACTAGTAGGGTCGGGGTTTGGGTGGTAGCGCAGCGGATTAAGCGCACATGGCACAAAGCGCAAGGACCGGCGTGAGGATCCTGGTTCAAGTCCCCGACTCCCCACCTGCAGGGGAGTCGCTTCACAGGCGATGAAGCAGGTCTGTAGGTGTCTGTCTTTCTCCCTCTCTGTCTTCCCCTCCTCTCTCCATTTCTCTCTGTCCTATCCAACAACGAACAACATCAACAATAACAATAATAACCACAACAAGGGCAACAACAAAAAGGGGGGATGGCCTCCAGGAGCAGTGGATTCATGGTGCAGGCACTGAGCCCCAGCAATAACCCTGGAGGCAAAAAAAAAAAAAAAACAACTAGTAGGGTCATGGGCTCCTTGGACTATATCTAAAATAGACCTACTAGCTATCTCCAAAATGTAGACCTCAAATCTTCATCCACAATATCCCAGCCTTTAGGTTCATGATTAGTCAACAATTTGTTTGGCTTTATATGTTAACTCTTTTTCAGCCACCAGGTTCCAGATGCTACCATGACGCCAACTGGACTTCCCAGGGCAGACAACCCCAGCATTGTGTCCTGGAGCCCCTCTTCCCCAGAACTCTGCCTCACTAGGGAAAGAGAGAGATAGGCTGGGAGTATGGATTGACCTATCAATGACCATGTTCAGTGGGGAAGCAATTACAGAAGCCAGATTTTCCACCTTCTGCACCCCATAATGACCCTGGGTCCATACTTCCAGAGGGATAAAGAATAGGAAAGCTATCGGGGGAGGGGATGGGATACGGAGTTCTGGTGGTGAGAATTACATGGCATTGTACCCGTCTTATCCTATGGTCTTGTTAATGTTTCCATTTTATAAATAAAAATTAAAATAAAATAAAAAATAAAACCATTTACACATGGATTAAAAAAAGAATTTGCATGTCTGAGGTGCCAAGTTTGATCTCTGGCACCACATATGTCAAAGTGGTGCTCTGGTTCTCTCTTAATAAGCAAATAAATCTTTTGAAAATATCTCCTCCCAAACATTAAAGATTTGAAGTATGAGATCACATATCCTTTGGATTATAGTCTAGGTTTGGAGATAATCTAACATGCTTCTTTTAGTAGCCTATACTATTTTTTCTTTTGGTTTTTCCATCCCGTTCTTTTTGTAACTTTTATTTATAAAATGGAAATACTGACAAGACTATAGGATAAGAGGGGTGCATTTCCACCCAATGCCCACCTCCAGAGCTCCATGTCCAATCCCCCCTTGATAGCTTCCTTATTCTTTATCCCTCTGGACCCAGGATCATTGTGGGGTACAGGAGGTGGAAGGTCTGGCTTCTATAATTGCTTCTCCACTGAACATAGGCATCGATCCATACTCCCAGGCTGTCTTTCTCTTTCCCTAGTGGGGCAGGGATCTGGGGAGTCAGGGCTCAAAGACACATGGTCGAGTGGTCTGCCCAGGGGAGTCTGGTTGGCATCATGGTATCATCTGGAACCTGGTGGCTGAAAAAGCATTAAGATATAAAGCAAAACAAATTGTTGACTAATCATGAACCTAAAGGCAAGAATATTGCAGATGAAGATTTGGGATCTCCATTTTGGAAAAAGCTAGTAGGTCTATTTTAGGTGTATTCCAAAGGGCCCATGAATTTACCAGTTTTTGCCTGTGCCTGACATCTAATCTGCAGGTGGACCCGGATTATTGTCTGGGGGAGATGGTATCATAGCTGGAAAAAGGACTAGAAAGCTGTATCAGGGAAGAGAGTAGCTCCCAAATATGGAGAAAGAATATAAATACTGTTAGCTGTAAACCCCATCAATTTGATCCAGGGCCCATATTCAGCACAGGAGCCTATGTAACCTCTGCATCTCTACATTCTGTGGTCACGACTAGGATCATTCCAGGCTGCACTAATTTCAGGACCCATCTTCCTCAGGTAGTAGGAAGATTATGTTGTCCAATCTCCCTTCAGAGAATGGAACATCCCCTACCGTTATTTATCCGCATTGAGGACACAAAGGGGTCCATTATGTTGTTCCTGATGGAGATGACTGGTGACAGAGGAGAGAGGGATATGTTAGAGGTCTAGGCCTATCATGTCTGTGTGGGAATCCCAGGACTCCCTGACTAGGGCCCCAGGTGATGGAGTGGCCTGCTCATGACCAAAGAGCCATCATTAAAGTATGCCAGTCTCTTGCCCTTATCCAGATTTTGTAGTCCTTACTTTGTCTGACAAGGTTAGCTTTGGAGTGATTGAGGGATGTGTAATAGGAGGTAGGTGAGGAAGGTATCTATACATTTCTAATAATGACTTGTCCTTTGAAATACTAAATCTCCTAAAAGCCTAGACCAGGGAGAACAGAAGCAACTGGTGGCATAACTTTATAAGATACAGCTATATGTGAATAGCATAAAAGGTTATAAATTATGGTGAGGTCGTGTATGAAACAGCAAATCCTAATAATGGATGTTCAGAGTTAACCCAATTGCCAAATAATTTGGTTTTAACAATAACTATATATTGCCTTCTTAAACCCTTAGACAGCAGGAACCTCTTCCTTTGTCTATAAAGCCCATTCATGGAGCCTCCAGGGTGGGGCTCACTTTCCTGCATGCTTCTCTCAATTCATACCAATTGATACTGCATCTGCTGATCCCAACCTAATCAATGCAACCAGTACCACCTTAGCATGCTTCACTTTGGGCTGTGTCCAGAGACTTCAGGCATGCAAATGTCAACCCTTCAGCTTCATTACGCTGGTAAGAACTTTCTTAGCTCATAGGACTCCTTAATTCCATTTTGGGTGGTGCACTTTTTAACAAAACCTCAAGACCCAGAGATGAACCAGAGCCCATGAGATAGGGCATGTATATATGTAGCCTTAAACTAGAGGAAAACATATACCTTAAAGCAAAAATGCATAATAGTTTGGAGTGAGTCAATAAATGAAGAAAGCAAGTAGAAAGACTGAAAATGACACCTTAAAGTACCTAATGAAACAGTTTCTATTTAGACTTAGCCTATACTTTCTAAGAGCAGGAAATCTGAAATTACAGCATCAGTTAACATCTGTATACTAACCTCCAGGTTATTGGTGGAGCTTGGTGCCAGCACTATTAATTCACTGCTTCTGGCACACATTTTTCCATTTTATTGGACAGAGAGAAATCAAGAGAGGAGGGAGATGAGGGGAAAATAGAAAAGGAGAGAGAAAAATAAGAAACCTGCAGACCTGCTTTGGAGTTTGTGAAACACTCCTCCTGCAGGTAGGAGTTGGAAGCTTACCAGACTTCCCTGGACAGATGACCCCAACAATGTGTCCTGGAGCTCCACTTCTACAGAGCCCCACCCCACTAGGGAAAGAGAGAGGCAAGCTGGGAGTATGAATAGACCAGTTCAGCGGGGAAGCAATTACAGAAGCCAGACCTTCCACCTTCTGCATCCCACAATGGCCTTGGATCCATACTCCCAGAGGGCTAAAGAATACGGAAGTTATCAGGGGAGGGGATGGGATACAGAGTTCTGGTGGTGGGGATTGTGTGGAGTTGCACCCCTCTTATCCTATGGTTTTGTCACTGTCTCCTTTTTATAAAAAACAAAACAAAACAAAAAACCGATCCTTGTAAGGGTCCTTGTACTTAGCACCATATGCGCTAAAAAATGTTATGGGACACATACTCAACAAAATATTACTCAGCAATGAAAAAAGATGATATTGTGTCCTTTGGGATAAAGTGGATGGAATTGGAGAAGATCATGTTTAGTGAAGCAAGTAAGAAGAAGAACAACTATAGAATGGTTTCACTCATATTTAGAACATAGAGAATTAAGTATACATATGTGAAAAAAAAGTCAACCTGGGGGGGCCGGGCGGTAGCACAGTGGGTTAAGTGCGCATGGCACAAAGCCAAGGACCAGAGTAAGGATCCGGGTTTGAGCCCTAGGCTCCCCACATAGCAGGATTAGAAAAGGTATGCATTTGTAAAGTAGTGATGAAAGCCTACTATAGCCTTAATTAACAAGCAGTGTTTTACTTTTAATGATGATGAGGATCAGTGATGAGAACCTTGCAACTAGACAGGGAAGGTGACATTTTTATACTAACTTTAAAGTATTTATATTATCATAAAAAGGGAACTTCTCATTCCTTTTCCTCTTGTAAAATGTCATATGTAAAAACATAACTCTAAATCTTGAAAAATATATGCATGGGTTTGGATAGATTATGTTGGGGAAGAACCAGAATAAGTACCACGGTTTATTTAAAATTTCTTGTGGAAATTAAAGTCAGTAAGTGCTTGCACTAACAAGTCTGGCTTTGTTCATTATGTTAATTGAAACCAGACTTTTGTTCATCTGATAATTTCTCATTCTTATCACACCTATTCCCCCTTAATCTTGTATCTTCCTCTCCTCCCTCCCTCTCTCCCTCCATGCTTTCTTTCTCCCTTCCTTCCTTCTTCCTCCCTCCCTCTCTCTCTCTTTCTCTCTCTCTCTCTCTCTCTCTCTCTCGCTCTCTCTCTCTCTTTCTTTCTTTCTTTCTTTTGCCTCCAGAGTTATTGCTGGGGCTCAATGCCAGAACTATAAATCCACTGCTCCTGGTGGACATTTTTCCCACTTTATTGGATAGGACAGAAAGAAATTGAGAGAGTAAGGGGAGATAAAGAGGGAAAGAGAAAGAGAGACACCTGCAGATCTGCTTCACAGCATGTAAAGTGCACCCTCTCCACTGCAGGTGGGAAGCCAGGGGCTCGAACCTGGAATCTTTCATGGGTCCTTGCACTTTGTACTATGTACACTAACCTGGTGTGCCACTGCCTGGTCCAAATCTTGTATCTTTAGAAGGAATTTTGGAGCATATACACAAAATCCTACCAGAGAGAGTAATCTGTAGACAGAGACTCTTGTGGCTTTGTTATGCCAGATGAACATTAAATCTACTCATTGCCCCACATAAACTTCATGACTTGCTATTTCATTTGTATTTTCATGCAAGTTTTTTATCTTTATTCTTTTGTTGTTGTTGATTTTCTTTTTAAAAAAATTGACAAGAGAGACAGAAAGAAATTGAGAGGAGCAGGAAGGATAGAGAGGGACAGAGAAAGAGAGAGATAGTACTGCTTCACCATTTGTGGCTTCCATTCTGCGAGTGGGGACTAGGGGCTTGAACCCAGGTCCCTGAACATGGTAATGTGTGCACTCAACGAAGTGCACCACCACCTGGTCCATATATATTGCCTCCAGGGTTATCACTAGGGCTCGGTGCCTGCACTATGAATCCACTGGTCCTGGAGGCCATTTTTCCCATTTTGTTGCCCTTGTTGTTATTATGGTTATTGTTATTATTGCTGGATAGGACACAAAGAAATGGAGAGAGGAGGGGAAGACAGAGATGGGGAGAGAAATATAGACACCTGCAGATCTGCTTCACCGCCTGTGAAGCGACCACCTGCAGGTGGGGAGCCAGGGACTCCAACCGGGATCCTTACACCAGTCCTTGCACTTAACCCGCTGGGCCACCACCCAGTCCCCCCCCCCCATTTTTAAATGGAGGATTAAAAGGTCACTCTTATTCCCTCCAAAGCTAACCTTATCAAAGCAAGGACTGCAAAAGCTGAATAAGGACAAGAGACTGGCATACTTTAATGATGACTCTTTAGTCACTATCAGGCCACCCCCATCAGCTGGGGCCCTAGTCAGGGAGTCCTGAGATTCCCAAACAGACATGATGGGCCTAGACCTCGAATAGATCCCTTTCTCCATTGTTACTAGTAATCTCCATCAGGAACAACACAACAAACCCCTTTATGGACCTCCATAGGACCTTGCCCTCAATGTGGATCAACAACAGTAGAGAATGTTCCATCCTCTGGAGGGACGCTGGACAACATACTCTATCTTCCACCTGAGGAAGATGGGTCCTGATATTGGGCAGCTTGGAACATTCCTACTCATGACCACAGAATGTGAGCTCAGATATACAGAGATGCAAAGGTTACATAGGCTCCTAAGCTGAATATGGGCACCAGATCAGATCAAATTGATGGGGTTTACAGTCAACAATATTTATACATCTTTCCCATATTTGGGAGATAACTCTCTCCATATCCCATCCCCTCCTCTGATCCAGCTTTCTGGTCCTTTTTCCAGCCATGACACCATCTTCACAGACAAGAACTTGAGCCCACCTGCATATCAGATGTCAGGCTCAGAAAAAAAATACTAGTATGGTCATGGGCCCTATGGAATATAACTAAAATAGGCATACAAACTATGTACAAAACAGAGACCCCCAAATCTTCATCTGATCTATTCCAGCCTTTAGGTTCATGATTAGTCAACAATTTGTTTGGCTTTATATGTTAACTATTATGTTGTAATTTAACTTAAAAAGTGGTTTCGGACAGTTGCTAAGGAAGTTCGTACCTTTCCAGCTACTTTTTGCCCTTCTCCGCTCCTTTCCTAGCCATTTCCATTTCCGGCTTGCCACTTCCGGTCTGCCCTAAAAGGCCTTGGCTCTCTGATCAATAAAGAATTGCATTTGCGATTCGACTTCCTGAGGCGGAGCTACGAGCAGCAGATCCCTTTCTCTCCTCTCCTCTCCTCTCCCGGATCAACTAGGAATACCAAAGGAGACCACCGGACCGAAACAAGACAGGACTAGAAGGACCACAGGAACCCAGTAAATCACTCGTGAGTACAAACACGCATGGCTGGTGACAGAGAGGAGAGAGGGGCCTAAGGAGAGATTAAGTGGCTGCTAACAGTTCAACAGTTTATCAGTGGAGACACCACCTCCAATCTGCTCCACAACAAGGGGACAGCTGAAGGGAGGAAAGGACTCCCCAGAGACTCACTAAGTGCAACTCTGAGTCTCCATCGCTACTACCCTCAGAATCTGGAGCAGCAACAGGGAGGGACACCAGGGGACAGAGATCTAACAGGGAAACTCAGGAGAAGACCTATACCTCGGTGGCATAGCTGAGGGGCTGTGAAAGTCTCTTTGCATAACCACTAGATTATCTCTGCCACACCCTGCTTTATCTCTTGGTCAGGAGTCAGTGATTAAGCTAAGAAGCCTATTGATAGTTTAAAAGCCCTCAGGCTCCCATAGTCTACAGGGAAGAAATAAAAGAGGCTTTTACACCACTGAGCTCCAACTCAGGGACTGAAAAAACTGTTAACATATATAAAATGGTTAAAACAACAAGAAAAAATATTGGAGACTCGAACCAGGACAAGAGTCCAGCTAAAACTACTCCAGAGGGTGAAGCACAAAACGAGTTCAACATCCAAACATTAGCTAAGGAAATAATAATAGGAGTGAGTAAAGAATTTGAAAAAATTGTAATCAGAAATGCAGGAACAACAAATGAGAAAATGGAAGAAAATTCTAATTATCTCATGGTTATTAGAGAGCTGAAAGCTGAAATTGCTGAGCTAAGAAGGCAACTAGCTGAACAAGCTAAAACAGTATCAGAGCAAGGCAACAAAATAGATGAACTCCAGAAAGCAGTAGAGGGCAGAGAGAATAGAATCTATGAGGCTGAAAACAGAATTAGCAAGATTGAGGATGAATTAGAGACAACTAAAAAAGAAGTAAGAGATCTCAAAAAGAGATTAAGAGATGCTGAAAACAACAACAGAGTCCTATGGGATGACTTCAAAAGAAACAATATACGCATTATTGGCTTACCAGAGGAAGAAAGAGAAGGGGAGGAAGAAAGCATTCTCCAGGCCATAATAGCTGAAAATTTCTCTAGTCTAGACAACACCAAAGACATAAAGATTCAAGAAGCCCAGAGGGTCCCAAACAGAATTAACCCAGACCTAAAGACACCAAGACATGTCATACTTAGATTGGAAAGGAATAAGGATAAAGAGAGGATCCTCAAGGCTGCAAGAGAAAAACAAAGAGTCACCTACAAAGGAAAACCCATAAGATTAGCAGCAGACTTCTCCATACAAACACTACAGGCCAGAAGAGAATGGCAAGATATCTATCGAGTGCTCAATGAGAAAGGCTTTCAGCCAAGAATACTATATCCTGCTAGATTGTCATTCAGACTAGATGGAAGCATCAAAACCTTCTCAGACAAGCAACAGTTGAAGGAAGCAACCATCACCAAGCCTGCCTTGAAAGAAGTTCTGAAAGGTTTCCTATAAACAACCAGACCACCACAAATAGAACACATATCAAAACACTCTAAAACTCTACAAGAATGGCGTTAAAATATCTTCAATCTTTGATATCAATAAATGTGAATGGCCTGAATTCACCTATTAAAAGACACAGAGTAGGAAGATGGATCAGAAAACACAACCCAACAATATGTTGTCTACAGGAAACTCACCTAACGTAACAAGACAAACACAGACTTAAAGTGAAAGGATGGAAAACTATCATTCAAGCCAATGGCCCACAAAAAAGGGCAGGAACAGCTATTCTCATATCTGACATGATAGACTACCCTATGATCCTGCAATTCCTCTCCTGGGGATATATCCTAAGGAACACAACATATCTATCCAAAAAAAATCTGTGTACACATATGTTCTTGGCAGCACAATTTGTAATAGTCAAAACCTGGAAGCAACCCAGGTGTCCAACAACAGATGAGTGGCTGAGCAAGTTGTGGTATATATACACAATGGAATACTACTCAGCTGTAAAAAATGGTGACTTCACCGTTTTCAGCCAATCTTGGATGGACCTTGAAAAAATCATGTTGAGTGAAATAAGTCAGAAACAGAAGGATGAATATGGGATGATCTCACTCTCAGGCCGAAGTTGAAAAACAAGATTAGAAAAGAAAACACAAGTCGAACCTGAAATGGAATTGGAGTATTACACCAAAGTAAAAGACTCTGGGGTGGGTGGGTGGGTGGGTGGGGAGAATACAGGTCCATGAAAAATGATGAATGAAATAGTGGGGGTTGTATTGTTGAATGGGAATCTGGGGAATGTTATGCATGTAAAAAAAAAAAAAAAAAAGAAGTAGAAACACAAAGCAGAAATTGACTGAGTTTGGAGTATGGCACCAAAGTAAGAAAGCAGAAGTACACTAGAGTTTGCAGTGAGTACCTCCCTAATACTTCCTCTCCACTTTTCCAAGCTTTGGGACCAGGATTGCTCAACAATTTGTTTGGCTTTGTATGTTAACTCTCTTTTCAGTCACCAGGTTCCAGGTGTCATCAGGATGCCGGCCAGACTTCCCTGGATTGAAGACACCACCAATGTGTCCTGGAGCTCAGCTTCCCCAGAGACCCATCCTACTAGGGAAAGAGAGAGGCAGACTGGGAGTATGGACTGACCAGTCAACACCCATGTTCAGCGAGGAAGCAATTACAGAAGCCAGACCTTCTACCTTCTGCAACCCTCAATGACCCTGGGTCCATGCTCCCAGAGGGATAGAGAATGGGAAAGCTATCAGGGGAGGGGGTGGGATATGGAGATTGGGCGGTGGGAATTGTGTGGAGTTGTACCCCTCCTACCCTATGGTTTTGTTAATTAATCCTTTCTTTAATAAAAAATTTAAAAAAAAAAAAAAAGAAACAATATACGCATTATTGGCTTACCAGAGGAAGAAAGAAAAGGAGAGGAAGAAAGCATTCTCCAGGCCATAATAGCTGAAAATTTCTCTAGTCTAGACAACACCAAAGACATAAAGATTCAAGAAGCCCAGAGGGTCCCAAACAGAATTAACCCAGACCTAAAGACACCAAGACATATCATACTTAGATTGGAAAGGAATAAGGATAAAGAAAGGATCCTGAAGGCTGCAAGAGAAAAACAAAGAGTCACCTACAAAGGAAAACTCATAAGATTAGCAGCAGACTTCTCCATACAAACACTACAGGCCAGAAGAGAATGGCAAGATATCTATCGAGTGCTCAATGAGAAAGGCTTTCAGCCAAGAATACTATATCCTGCTAGACTGTCATTCAGACTAGATGGAAGCATCAAAACCTTCTCAGACAAGCAACAGTTGAAGGAAGCAACCATCACCAAGCCTGCCCTGAAAGAAGTTCTGAAAGGTCTCCTATAAACAACCAGACCACCACAAATAGGACATACATCAAAACACTCTAAAACTCTACAAGAATGGCGTTAAAATATCTTCAATCTTTGATATCAATAAATGTCAATGGCCTGAATTCACCTATTAAAAGACACAGAGTAGGAAGATAGATCAGAAAACACAACCCAACAATATGTTGTCTATAGGAAACTCACCTAACTCAACAAGACAAACACAGACTTAAAGTGAAAGGATGGAAAACTATCATACAAGCCAATGGCCCACAAAAAAGGGCAGGAACAGCTATTCTCATATCTGACATGATAGACTTTAAAATAGATAAGATTAAAAAAGATAGGAATGGACACTACTTAATGCTCAGAGGATCAGTCAATCAAGAGGACTTAACAATTATTAATATCTATGCACCCAATGAGAAGCCATCTAAATACATCAAACTTCTACTGAAAGAGCTACAGCAATATATTAAATGGACCTACCCTATGACCCTGCAATTCCCCTCCTGGGGATATATCCTAAGGAACCCAACACATCCATCCAAAAGGATCTGTATACACATATGTTCTTGGCAGCACAATTTGTAATAGCCAAAACTTGGAAGCAACCCAGGTGTCCAACAACAGATGAGTGGCTGAGCAAGTTGTGGTATATATACACAATGGAATACTACTCAGCTGTAAAAAATGGTGACTTCACCGTTTTCAGCCCATCTTGGATGGACCTTGAAAAAATCATGTTGAGTGAAATAAGTCAGAAAGTGAAGGATGAATATGGGATGATCTCACTCTCAGGCCGAAGTTGAAAAACAAGATTAGAAAAGAAAACACAAGTCGAACCTGAAATGGAATTGGAGTATTACACCAAAGTAAAAGACTCTGGGGTGGGTGGGTGGGTGGGTGGGGAGAATACAGGTCCATGAAAAATGATGTATGAAATAGTGGGGGTTGTATTGTTAAATGGGAATCTGGGGAATGTTATGCATGTACAAACTATTGTATTTACTGTTGAATGTAAAGCATTAATTCCCCAATAAAGAAATAAATTATTTTAAAAAAAAATATGAGTCACTATTCAAGGAAATTGAAAAAGACACAAAGAAGTGGAAAGATATTCCATGTTCAAAAAAAAAAAAGTGGTTTCGGGGGCTGCTGCATGGGGTAAAAAGATTCACAGCGGGGAGCTGGGAACTGGTTTAAACAATACAAGGTTTACTAGAGTGAAACAGGTAAAAGGCAAAATAAGCACTTATCATCAAGGGTTAAAAGTCTGCTAGGTCCATAAAGTCTGAGTATAGTTATCAAAAGTTTAGTCCCCTAAGATAAACAATTATCAACTCTGGTAAAGGTTGCTCATGGCTGTAGAGGGGTCTAAAAGTTTACCAGCTAGCAGAGTCACATGTGTTCAGTTCCCAGGAGAAGTAGCCATGGCAGGTATCTGGCGCACCTCCACGGAGATGTATCTGACCAGGAGAAGCAGCAGCCACCAAAGAGAATGACCTGCTCAAAGTCTGTGCTATATACCTCCCCTTCTCTGTCTGCCTCAGGGTGATGTCATTCATATGCTAATAGTCCCAAACTCCTGTTGGGGTCACAACACTCTTCTTTCAACCACCAGGTTCCAGATGATACTATGATGCCAACCAGACTTCCCAGGGCAGATGACCCACCAATGTGTCCTGGAGCCCCGCTTCCCCAGAGCCCTGCCCCACTAGGGAAAGAAAGAGACAGGCTGGGAGTATGGGTTGACCTGTCTTCTTCTTCTAGCGTTTGCCCTTCTTCCGTAGCGAGTCAACAGCGTCAGGTTGAGCCTGATGTAAAGTTTTGAGACCACCTTGACCTGTCAATGCCCATGTTCAGTGGGGAAGCAATTACAGAATCCAGACCTTTCACCTTCTGCACCCCATAATGACCCTGGGTCCATACTCACAGAGGGAAAAGAGTAGGAAAGCTATCAGGGGAGGGGATGGGATACAGAGTTCTGGTAGTTGGAAATGTGTGGAGTTGTACCCCTCTTATCCTATGGTTTTTGTCAATGTTTTCTTTTATAAATAAAAATTTTTTAAATGAGCACTTTTCTGACTTCCCTACCTAGAATAATACTTACAGAAACCGAATATTTCTAACCTTTCCTAGCAATAAGATATTTTGGTGTACTATATCTTTAAAAACTATTATCACAGAACCAAGTTGAATTTATATATTTTACCCATGTCTTTGATAAACAAGTTTAATATAAATTTAATCTTTTTTCTAATTGAACAGTATTAACTATCATACAAATATATATTTCTGTTTTTAGATATATTTCTCTTAAATTCATGAAGTTAATTGATCATTTACATTCATGCCTGGCCCATACTACTAGAAGAATCTTTGGTGTTGTAGTCAGTCTTTCTCTCTCTCTCTCATAGTCAACCCAAAGTGGTAAATCCCAGTCAATGATGAAAAACAAACAAAAACTGATCACACAAATTACCATGGCTTCTAGTTATTTTTTGCCATTATGAAAAGTTTATGAATTTGGCTTATTAACTATTATTTGACAATCTTTTTTTTTTTTTTAATTGTCACCAGTGTAATCGCTGGGGCTTGGTGCCAGCACTATGAATCCAACATTCCCAGCTGCCTTTTGTTTCTTTTTCCTATAAGGGCTTTTCTAGGGCTTCATGCATGATTGATTCCACAATGCCCAGTTGATTTTTTTTTTTTTTGCCAGATAGAATGTGTGGAGAGAGAGACAGAAGGGGCAGAGTGATACCACAGCTTCCTGTTTGTGAGGTGCTCCCCTGTGGTGCCAGAACTGCTAGAACAGGGTATTTACTCATGGTAAAGTGTGCACACTACTGGGTGAACTATCTTCCAGTCCATATCTAATTTCCTATACAGACTGTATCTCAGATTAATATAAGCCTCTAAAATTATCAATTTATAGGAGACATAGAACCAGAAAATATACTGACATAACAAGGATTCAATTAGCAAAACCTTGATTCCAGAAAAGTCTGTGAGGTGACTGACAGTTTCTTGAACAATTATTAGCAAAGAAGAATTACCCAGGGAGGGGAGATAGCATAATAGTCATACAAAAGACTTTCATGCCTTAGACTCTAAGATCCCAGGTTCAATCCCCAGCACCACCATAAGCCAAAGAGGAATAATAATAATAATTAAAATACCAGGGCTTTGGGCTTTGGAGAGAGAACCTAGAGAGTATAAGAGACAATAATGAACTGGACACAGTAATGCATCTCATTTTCTACCTAGGGAATTCTCTGATGCTAAATCATAGGACAACTCAAAGACTATTAGACATGTATGCATGTACAAACTGGAAATGATGAGTAACTGAAACAGGATTATCTAGGTTAATGAGAGATGGAAACTAGTGAATAAATCTTTCCCTTATTATGTCATTTTTTAGATGTTTTTAATATTTATTCCTTTTTGTTGCCCTTGTTTTATTGTTGCAGCTATTAATGTCGTCATTGTTGGATAGGACAGAGAGAGAAATGGAGAGAAGAGGGGAAGACAGAGAGGGGGAGAGAAAGACAGACACCTGCAGACCTGCTTCACCGCTTGTGAAGCGACTTCCCTACAGGTGGGGAGCCGGGGGCTCAAACCAGGATCCTTACGCCAGTCCTTGTACTTTGCGCCACCTGCGCTTAACCTGCTGTGCTACCGCCCGACTCCCATGTCATTTAAATAGACAGTCCTAAGGCATATTTCATGATGCAAATTAGGATATCTCAAGACCTGTCACCTTTAGCAATATAACTGTAATCTGTGGTTCATTTTTTTTGTTTCTTTGACAATGTTTACTAAGTAGGTCACTACTTATTTATAGGAAAATGGATCAAATAGTTATTCATGTACAAGTAACAACTGTTTCCTGCCAAAACTTTGGTTACTGAAATTGTCCTAAAATTTTTAACAACTGTAATCTAGTGATTACAGAGGAGTAAGAATTTGAAAGTAGAGAGTGATGATGATGCTTTTATTTTTTAGTGACTTATGCAAGAAGGTCATCTTTCTTTATCCTTGTATAAAGCCTGAAGTTTCTGGACTTTCTGTCCACCAACAACCTTGGCATTTAAAAGGGGTTTAGGAGACTAGGATCTACCTAATCCCCTGACCTCACAGAAGTATTTTTTTTTATTCTCTTGGAGATAAGATCACTCTTTTAAAGGCTTTTAATTCTTTTTCCTCTGGCAATTTCTCTTGGGGGTCAAATTTCACTTGTGATGATTTTTGTTTTATGCTCCCACAGGCTCCATCTAATCTTGTCAGATGTTTCTGAGCCATACAATTGTTACCCTGGGAACTATCTAGACTTTTACATCTATCTTCAGAAAGGGTTATAGGTAGCCTTGGTTAACTCAGATTTCATAATGTTGTGAGACTCAAGCAGTGCCATCCTTTGCAATCTGATGTGCTAGACACTGTCAGGGAAGGAAAGATGGAAATGTTCTCTAGCTTCTTGAAGTTTAGCCAAGTATGCAACTAGGATGACTCTGGAATGGGTGATAAGTAGGTCACAGTCTTTGTGGGAAGACTTTCTGCCACTACCTCATAGCCCAGTCTTCTAAACTTTCTGTACCTGACATAGAGAAGGAAGTACCCTCTTTTCTTTATTTAAAGCACTATTTGTTACCAGAGGAGAGACAATATTCTCTGTAACAGTGGGGAGTACTTGAGGGGGCTATGAAAGTCCATACTAAAGCAATAGACGATTGCTAACATTAACTTTTCTCTGCATACAGAAGCATTTACCAGAGTGCATATATTTAGAAAACAAATCCTCTGAGACACAGTCATCTGAAAAAGAAGGTTTACGGTCAACTAAGTTGGAGAAACACTGTATGTTATAACCCATTTCTTGGAGATTCATAGTACAGGTTACCATACTAAAGCTCTAAGAAATACTGAAGTAAAATGCAAAGCAAGCTAAATGGTACTAGGGGCTATTTTTAATTCACAAAATAGGATCCAGTGTCTTTGGTGATCTCTGAATATTACAAACAACTGATAAAAGGTACATACTATTTATTTTAGCACCAGGTCTTAGGGCAGGTCCATTTATGACTTTCTGAGTGTTCTCCAGACTGCTCTCCACAGAGCTTGGATCAATTTACATTCTCACTATCAGTGAAAAAAGGTTCCTTTACCCCCACAATCTCTCTCTCCAACATATTATTACTGCCTTTCTTGGTGTATCACATTTGCACAGGCGTGAAATGGTATCTTATTATTGTCTTTATTTCCATATCTCTTATAATCAGTGACTTTGAGCATTTTTTTCATGTCTATTGGTCCTTTGATCTCTTCTTTGGTAAATATTCCTCTCCTGGGGATAAGGAAACAAACAGACCCATCCAAAGAAATCTATGTATACCTATATTCATAGCAGTACAATTTGTATTAGCCCAAACATGGAAGCAACCTAGGTGTCCAACAACAGATGAGTGGCTAAGAATGTTTTGATATATGTATGTGTGTGTGTGTGTGTGTGTGTGTGTGTGTGTAACTTAGCTAATAAAAATGATGATGTTACCTTCTTCACCTCATCATGGATATAGCTTACAGGAATCATGAGATAAGCCAGAAAGAATAGGATGAATGTAGAATACTCACTCATGGACAGAACTTAAGAAACAAGGACAGAAAGGGGAAACACAAAGTAAAACTTGGACTGGCGGGGGGGGGGGCAGGCGGTGGCACACCTGGTTAAACACACACATTACAGTGCTAGGACCCAGGTTCAAGCCCCTGGTCCCCACCTGCAGGGAGGAAGTTTCACGAGTGGTGAAGCAGGGCTGCAGGTGTCTCTCCCTATCCCTCCCCCTGTGTCTATCCAATAATAAATAAATAAATACTTAAAAAAAAAAAAAAAAAAAACCTTGGACTGGTTTGGTGTATTGTACCAAAGCAAAGGACTCTGGGGAAGGACGGCAAGGAGAAGTTGGGGGGGGGGGCTTTCAGGTCCAGATATTTGATGATGGAAAAGGACTGAAGTTGGGAGTGAGAGTGCTTTGTAGACACTTAGCATGGTTAGATGAGAAACTGTACCCATGTGCCAGCAACCGTACTGTAAACTATTAACCACCCAATAAAGAAAGTAAACTAAAAAGGGGAGCAGGTGGTGGTGCACCTGGTCGAGCACACATGTTACAGTGCACAAGGACCCAGATTCGAGTCCCCGGTCCCCACCTGCAGGGGAAAAGCTTCACAAGTGGTAAAGCAGGGCTGCAGGTGTCTCTCTATCTCTCACCCTCTCTATCACCCCTTCCCTCTCAATATCTGGCTGTCTCTATCCAATAAATAAATGCAGATAATAATATAAAAAAATTTTAAAGCACCAAAGATCAGAACAAAACAAATTCATGTAAAAAAAAATAGACCAAGGAAAATGCACAATTTTGACTTAAGAGTCCCAGGGTAGTGGCGGAAATTCTGGAAGAATGAATCTAGGAGTTAAAGTCATTTTAGTGGCTGGGGAGGTAGCTCTGGTAGACTTGCAGAACTTGCCTGTGTGATGTAGTGAGTTGACCCGGAACTGCATAAAATGTAGTGATAGTCTGATTTCCTTCTCTCTCTCTTTATATTAAATAAATATTATTTTTAAATTTAAGTAGTTTGTAAGAGGTACTCAGAATAAATGAACTGACTTAGGTAAATATGACTCAGAGAAAATGAGAAAAATATGTTACAAAAGATTATTATCCTCAAATGAGATTTGCTTAATTGCTCCGTATTTTTATGAATGAACAAACTCTTGAGCCTCTACCATGACTGCCCAAATGCTGATTTGAAGGTGCACATAAAAATAAGAAGCTTGCAATAGAATATACATCAATTTACAGTTCCTGCATTGATAAAGTTGATATAATATATTCAGTTTTTTTTTCAGCTTAAGTGTTTCACTCACATAGCATGATGCATGTTGCAGCTAATCAGGATTTTAAAATATATAACCAAAATTATTGAGAATGTGACTGATATCTTTTTACTACAAAACAAAGAAGACATGCAGTAATATCTTCCAAGTACTAAAGAAAACAATGCTGTAGGGTGCTGGGCGGTGATGCAGTGGGTTAAGTACACATGGCGGGAAGCGTAAAGACCTGCGTAAGGATCCGGGTTTGAGCCACCGGCTCCCCACCTGCAGGGGGGTTACTTCATAAGTAGTGAAGCAGACCTGCCGGTGTCTATCTTTCTCTCCCCCTCTCTGTCTTCCATCTCTTTCCATCTCTCTCTGTCCTATCCAACAACAATAATAACAATACTACTAACAATAATAATAACAGCAATGATAAACAACAAGGGCAAGAAAAGGGGAAAAAAAACAGCCTCCAGGAGCAGTGGATTTGTGGTGTAGGCACCCAGCCCCAGCAATAACCCTGGAGGCAAAAAAAAAAAAAAAAGAAGGAAAGGAAAGGAAAAATTAAGAAAAAGAAAAGAAAAAAGAAAAAACAATGTTACAGATTTCCACACTCTACTCAGCTACCATTCAAGTATAAGGGCAAAGTAAAGATAAGCTCATTGTAGAAACAATCCAGAATATCTCAAGCATTGAGAACTGCCATGAAACGATACTTGACATGTTTAATTAAGGGGGGGGGATAAATCAATGTGGAAGTAAAATAAAAGAATGATGAGTAAACAAACAAACAAACAAAAAAGGACTATGGGGTCAGGAGCAAGCTGAGAAGAAAGAATGCATGCCTTACTATGGGCTGAGACCCTGGATTCAATTCCTGGTACCACAGGGCAACACCATGGGCAGCACCATGGGAACTCCATCAATGATGGAGTGGCGCTTCAATGTCTTTTCCCTCTCTGTGTTTCGCTTGCCCCTTACTCCCAGACACAGATAAAAAAATTGGATGGGAGGGGGATGGGTGGTAGTGCACCAGATTGAGCACATATATTTTGCATAAGGGCCCAGGTTCAAGCCCCAGTCCCCACCTGCAGGGAGTAAGCATCATAAGTGGTGAGAAACAGTATCACAGGTGTCTCTCTCTCCCTTTCTACCAACCCTTACCTCTCAACTTCTGTCTCTATCCAAAATAAATAGAGTAAGTAAAACATTTTAAAAGGAAGATAATTATCTCTTTTAAAAAACTGACAGTGACACAGCTATATACAAGATACTGGGTACTGTACAGCAAACCATAACAAAGGGACTTTTCAAAGTTAACCCAATTAACAAATAATGTGATGATAATATTAACTATTGATTGTCTTTTTGAACCCTAAGACAGCAGGAACCTCACATCTTCACTATAGAGCCCCTACTTCCCCCAGTCCTGGCACCCTTGGATAGGGCTCACTTTCCCGTATGCATCTCCCAATCCAAACCAAATAATATTGCATCCGCCGATCACAACCTAACCAAAGCAACGATTGCCATCTCAACATGCTTCACCTCAGAGTGTATCCAGAGACTTCACGTGTGGAATGACAACCCTTCAGCTTCATTACTCGGGTGAGACCTTTCCTTTTATAGTACACTCTAATTTCATCTCAGGTAGTTCACTTTCTAACAAAGTCCCATAATCTAGACATACACCAGTTTCTGTGAGAGAGAGCGTATGTGCACACGTATCCATAAACTACTGCAAAATATATACCTGAAAGCAGGATTACACTAGAGTTTGCAGTGAGTACCTCCCTAACACTTCCTCTCCACTATTCCAAGCTTGGGATCCATGATTGCTCAACAAATTGTTTGGCTTTGTATGTTAACTCTCTTTTCAATCACCAGGTTCCAGATGCCACCAGGATGCTGGATAGGCTTCCCTGGATTGAAGACCCCACCAATGTGTCCTGGAGCTCAGCTTCCCCAGAGACACACCTTACTAGGGAAAGAGAGAGGCAGACTGGGAGTATGGACCGACCAGTCAACGCCCATGTTCAGCGGGGAAGCAATTACAGAAGCCAGACCCTCTACCTTCTGCAACCCTCAACGACCCTGGGTCCATGCTCCCAGAGGGCTAGAGAATGGGAAGGCTATCATGGGAGGGGGTGGGTTATGGGGATTGGGTGGTGGGAATTGTGTGGAGTTGTACCCCTCCTACCTTATGCTTTTGTTCACTAATCCTTTCTTAAATAAAAAATTAAAAAAAAAAAAAAGGAAAAATGGAAAGGCAATGAGAGAGTGAAAAAAAAAAAAACTGACAGTGATTTAGCAGTGTCGTGTCTGTGTGAGGGCCTTGATTCATCCTCCAGCATCACATAAAAAATTACTAAGCCTTACTTTAAAAAAAATTTATTTATTCCCTTTTGTTGCCCTTGTTGTTTATTGTTGTAGTTATTATTGTTGTTGTTATTGATGTAATCGTTGTTGGATAGGACAGAGAGAAATAGAGAGAGGAGGGGAAGACAGAGGGGGGAGAGAAAGATAGACACCTGCAGACTTACTTCACCGCTTGTGAAGCAACTCCCCTGCAGGTAGGGAGCCGGGGGGCTCAAACCAGTATCCTTATGCTGGTCCTTGAGCTTTGCTCCACCTGCACTTAACCTGCTGCACTACTGCCCAACACCCTAAGCCTTACTTTTTTAGATAAATAAGCCTTGGCTATAAATGTTGGGTAGCAGGCTAGATCTAAACAGAAGCTATTGACAGGAGAGTTGAAAATGACTTGAAGGGTGGGAAGTGGGGAAAATGAAAAGCTTGCTAAGTTTTTGCCTTGCTGAAAGGGAAGCCTATAAACTTCGATTATTCTAGAGAGTATAAGGGAATCTTAAGCAACGATTTGGATAAATACAATAAAATTTCCACCAAAATTCTAGGTAGATTTTTCACAGGAATTTATAAGCTAATGACTAAAATTTTAATTTAATAGTGTAATGGAAACTTCTACTGTTAGCCATCAAAACATATTATAAAGTCATTGTAATAAAATAGTGTGACTATGACATAGGCAAACACAATGATGAAAGTCTAGAAAGGAACTTGTTACCTATAGGATTTTAGTACATGCTAACACTGACATTGGAATTTGTTTTATATATAGACACTTAATATATGGTAGCATTCACATTGCAAATTGATTAAGAACAGACCCCCTAATAAAAGATGTTTGTTGAGCTTTCTGGCTACCCATTTGGAGAAATAAAACAACCTGCTCTCAACTAAGAGATGGATTTACTATGAAACAAATGTTTAAATCTCAGGCTCCCTATTATCAGCATGAACCCTCTCCCCATCCAAATGTCCTGTCAGAGTTCTTAGAAATGTACTCAGGAGTAGGAATTTATGTGATTTAGAGTAATCCTTTGTCCAATTATGACATTGCTGTTTGATTCAGTATGTAGAATAGCTCCCAGGAATATGCCTATTATCTGTTAAGCTAGTACACACAGAATATAAAGCTGTAGTCCCATGGACACAGGAAGTCATGAAGGTAGTCTTGTGAAAATTACATTATGAGAATGTGATTGTGAAGGAGAAACAAGCCTTTAGAAATATAAGCTTTTATATTTCTTCATGCTTCTCTTCTTGATCCCCTACTCTGCCTCTACTAACCTCAACTAAATCAATGCAACCAGTGCCAGCACTCCATGTTTCACTTTGGACTGTATCCAAAAACACCAAGCTTGAGATGTCAACCCTCCAACTCCAATAATCTGGTAAGACGTTTCCTAACACATAGGAGCAATCAAGTAGAAAGTCTAAAGAAGACAACACAAAATACTTTATTAGGGGCTGGGTGGTGGCACACCTGGTTGAGTGCACATTTTCAATGTGCAAGGTCCTCACCTGCAGGGGGAAAGCTTCACAAGTGGTGAGGCAGTGCTGCAGGTGTCTCTCTGTCTCTCTCCCTCTCTAGCTCCCCTTTTCTCTCAATTTCTGGATGAAAAAAATAAAGATAACAAAATTTAATGAAATAAAACACCTAATCAAATATTTATACTTAGGCCTAGACACCCTCCTCTCATACCCTCTATTTCAATTCTCTCAATTGCTTTAAGTCTAACTTTGTCATATAAAGGAAGGATTACATAAGCTGGATAAGGGCAAGAGACTGGAACACTTTAATGATGGCCTTTATGGTCAATACCAGGCCACTCCCATCATCCAGGGGCCCTAGTCAAGAAATACTTGGATTCCCACATAGATATGGGTGTAGACCTCTAACAGATCCTTCTCTCCATCTTCACTGGTCACTTCCATCAGGAACATCATAATAATCTCTCTTGTGGGCTTCTACAAGATCTTGCCCTCAATGTAGAACAGCAATGGTAGGAACTGCCTCACTCTCTAAAGGGAGGCCGGGTCAACCACTGGTCCTGAAGTGAGTGCAGCCTGGAATGTTCCTAGTTGTGACTATGGACTACAAACTCAGACTGACAGGGACTCAGAGGTTACACAGGCTCCTTGCTTAATATGAATAGATATGGGCCTTAGGTCAGATTGATGGGGTTAACAGTTAATGGTAGTTATATACTTTCCTCATAATTGGGAGCTACTCTCTGCACATATCCAGCTTTCTAGTCCTATTCTCAACTCTAACACCATCTCCACAGAAAATACTTTTAGTCTATCTGCATGTTAGCTATTAGCTCAGGCAAAAATTACTAAAGTCATGGGCCTCTTGGAATATACCTAAAATAGATTTCCAAGCTTCTTCTTCCCACCCAAACACCCCTAATTTCATCTGCCCTATTCCTACCTTAGGGTTCCTGATTATTAAACAATTTTCCTGCTTTATATTTTACCACCTTTCAGCCACCAAGCTGCAGATGCTACTATGATGCTATTCTGACTTCCCTGGATAGAAGACCTCACCAATGTGTCCTGGAACCTCACCTCTCTAGAGCCCCACCCCACTAGGGGAAGACAGAAATAGGCTGGTGAAGATGGATCAACCTGACAACGTCCATGTCCAGCAATTACAGAAGCCATACCTTCCACCTTCTGCACCCCATACAGAATTTTGGTCCATACTCCCAGAGGGATAAAGAATAGGGAAACTTCCAGTGGAGGGAATGGGATACGGAACTCTGGTGGTGGGAACTGCATGAAGGGAGAGGGGAGCAAGAAGTGGATGTCAGAGAGTGGATAACTGAGATGGAGACTTTAAATAGGAAGCATTTCTGAGAAATGACTAGGTGTGGAGACTAAGATGAGGTGAGTGGGTAAATGAAGGGAGGTGGAGATTTCTGAATGAGAGAGGGAGTGTAGAATGAAGCTAACTTCTGGATCTGCACAAATTACCCTGAGTGAAAGGAAATTAATATAAAGAGGACAGCCCAGTAGGGGATAACATTTTCAATGAATGACAGTGCTTTTTCCTGCAATGAGATGCTCAAGAACAAGATTCATTCATTCATTATTCATTCATTCATTCACTCATTATTCATTCATTCATTCATTCATTCATATGCTGCCAACTTTTCACTGTGTCACAATTTCTCTACTTCTGGTGCAGGTCAATATTTTTTTCAATCAGAGAGGAAGAAAGGAAGAAAAGATAAAGCAGATTTAGTGTGGTTTTCCTAGGGAAATCTTCAACAATCCTTTGGGTATTTTAAACGTAAGCTGTTCCTATTAGTGGCAGTTATCTTATAATTTGGGAAATGATCCAGACTTCCATAATAGCTGCAATCACACCGAGATTTTTAAGTGATCATTAAAATTCTCTACAAAATGAGAAAAATGCAAACAAATAAAACAATCTCAATAAAGAAACTGGAAGCAATCTGCTAAAAAAAAAAAAAAAAAGCAGAAGGCGGGGATGATGAATGGCCAATACCGCAAAGATTTCAGTGAGTAGTTAGAACAAAGGTGACTCTACCTATGGCTCTTATATCCATGGAATGTAGGAGACTGATTGACTCTAGCTCAGTGTTTATAGGCCAAGTGGTTTCATAAAAGAATGCCATGAAGTAGAAAAGAAGCTCAGATAAAAACTGAAGATGCAGGTGGGGGTGGGAGCATCTGCACATAGAAGTGGAAAATCAACTTAAGGTGGTTGCCCAGATGAGTTTGAATACCGTGGAAGAAACAGGCATTGAAGAGTTAGTTACGCTTTCTTGATCCTATTCTTCTTCACAGGAGTATTCAAATGTATTTTGACATTCTTTTGGCTTCTCTTAGAGTAAGTACGCCCAATCCTTAACAATTCTTCCTAAAAGATTCAATGTTTCCATTTTATAAATTTAAAAAGTATTCTAAAAACAAAAAGAGGTTTAACAGGGAGTCGGGCAGTATTAAGCGCAGGTGACATGAAGTGCAAGGATCGGTTTAAGGATCCCGGTTCGAGCCCCCGGCTCCCCACCTGCAGGGGAGCCCCTTCACAAGTAGTGAAGCAGGTCTGCAGGTATCTGTCTTTCTCTCCCTCCCTCTGTCTTCCCCTCCTCTCTCCATTTCCCTCTGTCCTATCTAACAACGACGACATCAATAACAACAACAATAATAACTACAACAACAATAAAAAAACAAGGGCAACAAAAGGGAAAATAAATATATATTAAAAATTTTTTTAAAGAAAAAATTTATAAAAAACACAAAAGGTTTAACAGCTAAATCTTTCTCACGTTGTTTCACTGTCTTTCAGTTGTAAAGAGGTTTGATGAAACTTAGAGAATTTATTTGAATTATGACTCTCTACTTACCAATGACTTGACCTGGAGTAGGTCCCCTATTTCACCTTTCTTAGACTCAGTTTCCTCATATGAAAAATGGGGTCAGGGTCATGAACAACCAGCCACCTCACTTGGTTGGTGGGAGGACAAAGGACACATCACACAAGAGGCACAGTTCTCAGTACAAGGTGGCTGCACAGCATATGAGCCGTAATTCTTATTTTAAAAGCATTCCAAGGACATGAGGGCATGTTCTGGTGTGCTCCAGTTCCAAGCCTGCTCTGCATGAAGTTCTAAAAGAGCTTCTATAAATACTAACAACATCACCAACAACATGTCATATACCAGAACACTCAAGACAAGTTTAGAATAATGGCACTGAAATATCTTAAATCCATAACATCAACAAATGTCAATGGTCTGAATTCACCCACTAAAAGGCACAGAGTAGGAAGATGAGTGAGAAAATACAACCCAGCCATATGCTGTCTCCAGGTACCCCACCTAACTCAACAGGACAAACAAAGTAAAAGGATGAAAAACTGTCATACAAGCTAATGGACCACAAAAGGGCAGGAACAGCTCTTCTCATATCTGACATAATAGACTTTAAAATAAATAGGGGAGTTGGGCAATAGTGCAGTGGGTTAAGTGCAGGTGGCTCAAAGCACGAGGATCAAGGATCACCGTAAGGGTCCAGGTTCGAGCCCCTGGCTCCCCACCTGCAGGGGCGTTCTTCATAAGTGGTGAAGCAGGTCTGCAGGTGTCTTAATCTCCCCCTCTCTGTCTTCTCCTCCTCTCTCCATTTTTCTCTGTCCTATCCAATAACAATGACATCAATAACAACAACAATGATAAATACAAGGGCAACAAAAGGGAATATATAAATATTTAAAAAAATAAATAGATAAATAAAAGGCATGAATATTACATAATGTTCAGAGGATCAGTCAACCAAGAGGACTTAACAATTATTTACATTTATGCACCCAATAAGGGGCCATCAAACTAGGTCAAACATCTACTGAAAGAACTACAAAAATACAATGATAGCACCACTCTAACTCTTCCACTTCTGGCTGCATGATTTTAACTGACTGTTTAACTTCAACTACGGTCTCCATGCATGTAACAGCTACTTTTCATCACTGTTCTGAAGATGAAACAAGGCAATTTAGGCAGTAATGCTCAGCACCCAACCTGGGCTCAGTGATGGCAGTGGCTGCTGTTGGGCCAGGTTGGGGGGGCTGGACATGGTGGTGAGGCCTAGGTTCTAGGCAGTGGCTCTGTGAAGCAGCTACTTGCTGGATGCGGTGCCTGAAAACTGATGCACATTAAACTCAAACCCAAAAACCTGTTCTACCTAGGGTGACAAGCATGGGTTTGTCCTGCTGAGAACCAGCATCCTGGTTCAGAGCACAAGCTGGGTCCTGTGTCAGGGAAAGGCCTAAATGTGCTATCTGGCTGAATAAACACTGCCACCTGGTGGCCAAGGGGGAATGTGACTGTCCAGAGTCAGACTGAAAATCACAAAAACGTGAAGAAATGGGGAGACAGAAAAATAAACCACCTAACAGAACTTACATGAGAACAACAAAGTTGGTAATTCTATATCTTTAAGACATTAGGGATTGGATACTTGATGGAAATATATGTTGATGGTCAAGACAAAAGCATGAAGGAGAAGAGGCTATGTCAAAAATATAAACGATTAAGTGGCATAAACAGTCTCTAACACTTTGTGGGGGCTCGAACCCAGGTCCTTGTGCATGGTGATATGTGTGCTTCACTGAGTGTGCCACCTCCCTGTACTCCCCAAAAGAGTTCTTCACAGAAATGGAAAATAGTCAAAGAACTTGTATAAAGCTACAAAAGACCCTCAAATGAGTAAAGCAATCTTGAGGAGAAAAAGCAAAGTTGGAGGTAGTTAGAGATTTCAACCCATACTACAAAGTCATAATAATAAGACAGTAAAGTCCTGGCCAGAATAGAGAACCTGAAATTAATCTTATGTTTATATAATCAACTAATATTGGACAAAGGAAAAAAGAAACATCCAACAAAGGATAGTCTATGTATTTTTGGATCTGACATCTAAAGCACACAGAAAAGCAAAAATAATCAAGATGTAAAGCTTTTGTACACAAAAGGAAACAACAAAACAATAAGGCAAACTACATAATGGGCAAAAAAAATCACTATATATCAAAGGGTGAAAATCCAAAATATGTAATTACCTGGTAGAAGACACTATGATCATGAAGGTGGTTTTCCCAGGTAGGCTTTGCCCATTGCCTTCTGGATATGCTGATCCCTGTGAATTCCCCAGATGTAGGAAAATTATCTTGCAGAATTTGTGGCAGTGGGGAACTCTGTTCACACTCTCCTCTGATATAAGAAAATAAGAAGAAAAAAAAAGAATAAAATCCAAAGTACATAAAGAACTCATACAACTTCATAACAGAAACCATTAAGAATGAGCAGAACTAAAGAGACATTCTGCAAGTAGATGTCCAAATGGCCAACAGGTACAAAATGCTAACCATTATACTAGTTATAATGCAAATGCAAATCAAAACCATGGTGAGATATCATTTTATAACAGTCAGAATATCTATTATCAAGAAAATAAGATGGTCCAGGCTGTGGCACACCCAGTTGAGCACACATTTTACAATGTGCAAGGACCTGGGTTCACGTGCCCAGTCCCCATCTGCAGGAGGGAAGCTTCACAAGTGATAAAGTAGTACTGCAGATTCATATCTCTCCCTCTCTCTCTCAAGGACAGGCATAAGGGTCCCGGTTCGAGCCCCCGACTCCCCACCAGCAGGGGAGTCGCTTCACAGGTAGTGAAGCAGGTCTGCAGGTGTCTATCTTTCTCTCACCCTCTCTGTTCTCTCCTCCTCTCTCTATTTCTCTCTATCCTATTCAACAATGACAACATCAATAACAACAACAATAACTACAACAATAAAACAACAAGGGCAACAAAAGGGAGTAAATAAATAAATAATATTAAAAAAAAACTACAAGTTCATTTGAGGTCTACCTGTAGCATGTATCACACATTTTCTTTTCATTGGTGTCAAGGACTTAGGATTGAGAACTATAGGGGGCCGGGTGGCAGCACAGCGGGTTAAGCGCATATGGCACCAAGTGCAAGGACCGACTCAAGGACCCCGGTTCGAGCCCCCAGCTCCCCACCTGCAGGGGGTCTCTTCACAAGTGGTGAAGCAGGTCTGTAGGTGTCTATCTCTCTCTCTGTCTTCTCCTCCTCCTCTCGATTTCTCTCTGTCCTATCCAACAACGACAGCAATAGCAACAACAACAAAAAAACAACAAGGGCACCAAAAGGGAAAAAATGGCCTCCAGGAGCAGTGGATTCGTAATGCAGGCACCGAGCTCCAGCAATAACCCTGGAGGCAAAAAAAAGGGGGTTGGGAACCATGAAAGTTAGATTATTTTCAAGAAGGCTTCTTGTAGGTTAGATAGACACCATTATTTTCACCTTTGTGTTTCTGTTACCCCAACTAGGTGCACTATACTCTCTACTCTACTCTACTCAGGGACAGTTTTTACTCTGTCAATCTCAGCATCTCATGCCACATCACTATTCAGGATTCTGCCATCATATTCTCCTCAAGTTGTCCCTGTCTCCTTTGAACTTTACTTTGTAAGGAAGTTATTTGTAAATATGCTGTTACAACTGTCAAAGAGAACCTTTTTTTTCATCAAAGTAAACTTTAGTTCAATTTACCAAATGGGTGAAATTTTTGCAGACATTCTTAACAGTACATATTATACAATTTAGAATGCCTACATTTTTCTACTTTTCTATTCCTGAGTTGGCATGTGAAGCCACGAGCTAAAGTGTAAATCTTCCAGGGTTTTGGATATTTTATTAAAAGATAAAACACTTCTCTTTTGTCTTCTGATCCATTTACGTAAAGGCAATTCATAGAAAGAACAATATGGCTTAAATAGCTCCTCACCAATCTACACACACACACACACACACACACACACACGTACAGACATGCACACATGCGTACATGCATATACCTATACATTAATGCCACCAGAGTACAATTTCAGGTCTCTGCCACACTTTCAAACTCTTTTGAAAATTAAATTTCATTTCGGCACATAGTCCTTGATGATGAATAAGATGTTCATTTGCACCACACATAGTTCATATTCATTTCCTATGAGCATATGATTTTATTCCTAGAAACACCATATAACAACATCAATCTTGTAGGGATTTATGCTACTTGTCAACATTTTACTGTTTTACTCTGAGGTGGGCAGTCTAGAAAGGCCAAGCTCAGTCATATGGTACAGGAAACATTCGGTTTTTAAAGATGTATTTTTTTATTTATGAGAAAGGAAGAGGGGATGAATCAGAGCATCACTCTTGCACAAGCAATATCAGGGACTGAATTTAGGACATCATGCTTGAGAGTTCAATGCTTTATCCACTGTATCCTGGGCCTTGTACCGAAAACTTTTAATTTGGAGCAATTATGGATAGACTGACTCCTCTCAGCCTTCCTGTCTCTCCAAGAGATACAGTTTTTATTCAGCACTTTCCTTACAGACCATCATGAAATGAGGATAAAAAAAGAATTGTGTGAGGGGACAGGTGGTGGCAATGATGACACTAATATATACCTATTCATTTTCCGCAAACCCCAAACAGATAGAATACTTGACTACCAAAATGTATTGACTCCAGAGACAATGTCATCTTCCAGAGAAAAATCTGGGTAACTTGTCCAAACCATAACCAAAACCAGCAGAAAAAAAAATCATTCTTATTATTGCCTTTAGTTTATTTAGAGTAAGCAAAGCCATTTGAAATATTTAAAAATTCTATAGGTATATTCTATCATCCATTGGTACTATTTATATAATCAAGTAAATTTAAATGCAAGCCTATAACTTGAGGAAGGTGTTTCAAATAAAATTTGCATGTAGCAATAAAAGTCAAGAATTTAGTGGCGAATATTTCATTGTGTTTGAGCACAATCATCTTCTAATTTGGTTCAAAGCACTATTCTTAGTTAAATAACATTAATAACAATAGATAAAAGTAATTTAAATTTCAAAGTGACTTTTTACATGTAATTGTTGTGTTTAAGTGACCTCATTTTCACAGCAACAATGAAGGATGAGAAATGAACACTGAACTTGAAGATTTGAATTGGATTCAAGGCACTGCCATACTCTGGGTAAATTCTTCAGTCTGGTCCTTTACTTGCTAGCTGCAGATTGAAAGCATTGGCTACTATTTATCTCTCAGAAAGAAGTCTGGGCATGGGGCCAGGACGTGGTGCATCTGGTTGAGCGCACATATTACAGTACACAAGGACCCAGGTTCAAGCCCCTGGTTCCCACCTGCAGGGGGAAAGCTTCATGAATGGTGAAGAAGGGCTGCAGGTATCTCTCTGTCTTTCTCCCTCTATCATCACCTTCCATCTTGATTTCTGGCTGTCTCTATCTAATAAATATAAATATAATAATAATAATAAGTAGTTGTAGTAGTGGTAGTGGTAGTGGTAGTAGTAGTCATAGTCTGAGCATAAGCATCCCAGGGCAGGGTAGTATGTCAGGGTAACAGAATCCCAGGCTCCTTTAACATTACCATTGTCCTTATAGGGTGTTTTATTCATCTACAGGATCCAAGATAGCCCATCCCACCACTACCACTACTACCTCTGCTTCCACCCAGTAGATAAAGAGGACAGTAAGTTACTTCTCATATTCTACTGATAAGGCTTTAATTACCTGCAGAGGATACTTGAGATACGAGTATTTGTACTGGGTGACCATGTGTCCAGATAAATATTAGGAATTGCATTAAGTAAAGAGAAGAGAGAAAAACTGAGGGACTATTAGCAATATTTATCACTATGAGATTGAGATAGAACACCAAAAGACTAATAATTCTCAAGGGTCTCGGGCAGGAAGAATGGCACATGAGAATGGGAAGCATGCTTACCACTCTCCTTTGCTGGGAAGAAACTGTCACGAGAGATGGTAGAACTGATTGTTTTTCTTTTTTAACCAGAGCACTTCTCAGCTCTGACTTATGGTGGTGCAGGGGATTGAACGTGGGACTTCAGAGCCTTGGGCATGAGAGACTCTTTGCATAGCCATTATGCTATCTACCCCTGCTCAGAACTGAGTTTTCAGCCTTCTAGAGATGACTATTAGATACGGGAAGCTTATTCGAGTGAAAAATATCCCTGTCTTAGATTATTTATATCAGTAAAGTAAATTATTTTTATGCAAGAACGGTGTGTCTGAATTTGTATTTCTGTGGCATTAATCAGAGGACTGACTTTGCCCAATTTCAAGATTGCCTCTGAGACTTCACTTAAGACTACATTTCTTGAGGCTTTTTTTTTTTTGCCTCCAGAGTTATCACTGGGGCTCGGTGCAAACACTAAATCTGAAGAAGACATCCAGAAATCACTCCCATTTACTGTTTCAGCAAAATCAATAAAATACCTAGGAATACAGCTGACCAAAGAAGTGAAGGACTTGTATACTGAAAACTATGAGTTGCTACTCAAGGAAATAGAAACTGATACCAAAAAATGGAAAGACATCCCATGCTCATGGATCAGAAGAATAAATATCATCAAAATGAATATTCTCCCCAGAGCCATATACAATTTAATGCAATACCCATCAAAGTTCCACCAAGCTTCTTTAAGAGAATAGAACAAAAACTACAATCATTTATCTGGAACATGAAAACACCTAGAATTGCCAAAACCATCTTGAGGAAAAGAAACAGAAATGGAGGCATCACACTCCCAGATCTCAAATTATATTATAAAGCCATCATCATCAAAACAGCATGGTACTGGAACAAAAATAGGCACACAGACCAGTGGAACAGAATTGAAAGCCCAGAAATAAATCCCCACACCTATGGACATCTAATCTTTGATAAGGGGGCCCAAAGCATTAAGTGGAAGAAGGAGGCTCTCTTCAATAAATGGTGCTGGGAAAACTGGGTTGTAACATGCAGAAGAATGAAATTGAACCACTTTATCTCGCCAGAAACAAAAATCAACTCCAAATGGATCAAAGACCTGGATGTTAGACCAGAAACAATCAAATACTTAGAGGAAAACATTGGTAAAACACTTTCCCACCTACACCTCAAGGACATCTTTGATGAAATAAACCCAATTGCAAGGAAGACTAAAGCAGAAACAAACCAATGGGACTATATCAAATTTAAAAGCTTCTGCATATCCAAAGAAACTATTAAACAAACAAAGAGACCACTCACAGAATGGGAGAAGATCTTCACATGCCATACATCAGACAAGAAACTAATCACCAAAATATACAAAGAGCTCATCAAACTTAGCACCAAAAAAGCAAATGACCCCATCCAAAAATGGGCAGAGGATATGAACAAAACACTCACCTCAGAGGAGATGCAAAAGGCTAACAAACATATGAAAAACTGCTCCAGGTCGCTGATTGTCAGAGAAATGCAAATAAAGACAACATTGAGATACCACCTCACCCCTGTGAGAATGGCATACATCAAAAAGGACAGCAGCAACAAATGCTGGAGAGGCTGTGGGGACAGAGGAACCCTTTTGCATTGCTGGTGGGAATGTAAATTGGTCCAGCCTCTGTGAAGAGCAGTCTGGAGAACTCTCAGAAGGCTAGACATAGACCTTCCATATGATCCAGTAATTCCTCTCCTGGGGTTATACTCCAAGGACTCCATAACACCCAACCAAAAAGTGTTGTGTACTCCTATGGTCGTAGCAGCACAATTCATAATCGCTAAAACCTGGAAGCAACCGAGGTGCCCAACAACAGATGAGTGGCTGAGAAAGCTGTGGTATATATACACAATGGAATACTACACACCTCTCAAGAGCTAGAAGGAATTATGTTAAGTGAGCTAAGTCAGAAAGATAAAGATGAGTATGGGATGATCCCACTCATCAACAGAAGTTGAGAAAGAAGATCTGAAAGGGAAACTAAAAGCAGGTTCTGACTAAATTGAGAGTAGGGCACCAAAGTAAAAACCATGTGGTGAGGGGGAGGGTGGACATGTGGCTTCCTAGGCCGGTGGGGGTTGGGGGAGGTTGGGTGGGATGGGACACAGTCTTTTGGTGGTGGGAATGGTGTTTATGTACACTCCTAGTAAAGTGTAGTCATATAAATCACTAGTTAATTAATATGAGAGGGGGAAAATTAATTGTATGACTCGAAGTTTTTAAAACACAGACTGAGTCTTTTTAATATATAAGCTGTGTATTTGATATGCAGACTCTCTCAAAAGCCTAGACCAAATAGATCAGAAACAACCAGTGGCACCGCTATATAAGATACTGGGTACTATACAGCAACCCCTAAGAAAAGGACTTTTCAAAGTTAAGCCAATTACCAAATAATGTGATGATAACATTAACTATCCATTGTCTTCTCGAACCCTAAGACAGCAGGAACCTCACATCTCCACTAGAGAGCCTATATTTCCCCCAGTCCTGGAACCTTAGGATAGGGCCCACTTTCCCGCATGCCTCTCCCAATCCATATCAAATTAATAATTGCATCTGCCGATCGCAACCTAATCAACACAACAATTGCCACCTCAACATGCTTCAGCTCAGCCTGCGTCCAGAGACTTCAGGTGTGGAAAGACAACCCTTCAGCTTCATTACTCGGGTGGGGTGAGACCTTTCCTTTCATAGTATTCTCTAATTCCATCCCAGGTGGATCACTTTCTAACAAAGTCTCAAAACCTAGATATAGATCAGGTTCTGTGAGAGAAAGCATATGTTCACACGTATCCATAAACTAGTGCAAAATATATACCTGAAAGCAGAAGTACACTAGAGTTTGCAGTGAGTACCCCCCCCCAACACTTCCTCTCCACTATTCCAAGCTTTGGGTTCATGATTGCTCAACAATTTGTTTGGCTTTGTATGTTAACTTTCTTTTCAGTCACCAGGTGCCAGATGCCATCAGGATGCCTGCCAGGTTTCCCTGGACTGAAGACCCCACCAATATGTCCTGGAGCTCCACTTCCCCAGAGATCCACCCTACTAGGGAAAGAGAGAGGCAGACTGGGAGTATGGACCGACCAGTCAACGTCCATGTTCAGCAGGGAAGCAATTACAGAAGCCAGACCTTCCACCTTCTGCAACCCACAAGGACCCTGGGTCCATGCTCCCAGAGGGATAGAGAATGGGAAAGCTATCAGGGGAGGGGATAGGATATGGAGATTGGGTGGTGGGAATTTTGTGGAGTTGTACCCATCTTATCTTATGGTTTTGTCAGTGTTTCCTTTTTATAAATAAAATAAGAATAAAATAAATTTAAAAAATAGCTAGCTAGGGGGCTGGGCGGTAGTGCAGCAGGTTAAGCACACATGGCGCGAAGCATAAGAACTGGCGTAAGGATCCCAGTTTGAGCCCCCAGCTCCCCACCTGCAGGGGGGGGGGTCACTTCACAGGGGGTGAAGCAGGTCCGCAGGTGCCTATCTTTCTCTCCCCCTCGTTGTCTTCCCCTCCTCTCTTGATTTTTCTGTCCTACCCAACAACAATGACAGCAGTAAAAACAGTAATAACAGCAATGATAAACAACAAGGGCAACAGAAAAAAAAGGCCTCCAGGAGCAGTGGATTCATCGTGCAGGCACTGAGCTCCAGCAAATAACCCTGGAGGCAAAAAAAAAAAAAAAAAAGCTAGCTATGACGCTGGGCAGTGGTGTACCCATTTAAGCGCACACGTGGCCATGCGCAAGGACCTGGGTTCAAGCCTCCGCTCCCCACCTGCACAGGGAACACTTCACAAGCAGTGAAGTAGGTCTACAGGTCTCTTTCACTCTGCCTATCTGTCCCTCCTCTCTCAATTTCTCTCTGCTCTATCAAATAAACATAAAAAGAAAACAAAAGAAAAGAAGGGGGAGGAGGAAGGAAAGGAGGAAAAGACAGCTGCTGAGAACAATGGGTTCATATTGCCAGCACCAAGCCCCAGCGATAACCCTGGTAGCAATAGAAAAAAATAATAACTAGTTAACTGATTAAGAAATGAAAATATGCTACTGCCAGATGAAAAGTGGCATCATATATTTCAAGCAAAGTTCCTTTGGATGTAGGTTAAAAAGACATGTCAGGTTTTCCCTTAATTGGTCACTGATATGTGAACTGGTATATACAAAATTCTAATATTAAGGTATTCTGATGGGAAAATAGAAATTCCATATGATTTGAAATTACTATTTATATACCTCATGTGAATAAGTATGCAAAATCCCTAAGGAAAATTACAGAATAGCATTACCAGTCATGAATTTAAATAAGGTACTTCTGGGGCAGAGCTATGACAACCTAATCACAGAAAGTTAGCTTTCCCTCAGAAAACAAATAATACAACAAAATAATGAATTTCATAGAATAACAGCTGGGATTTCTGGTCAAGAAAGGAACATCACTATCTGAAGGCTGGTGACTGCCTATGGACAACTGTAGCAAGAGGGAGGGTAGAGGAAGACTGAAGCAGAAAGGTGGCATTGCATTGCCTGTGGGCAGCACATTTGTGGCAGATTTAAAGGGCCCGCAAGGAATCACTCAGAAACCAAGTAGCCTAAAAAGAAAATCTTGGGACTGCTGTTTAGAGCTATAAAAGACACAGCCCCCTGCGCAAAAGTGAACACTGTACCCTTGTGGCATCAGGGAAGCCTATCAAGCTCAAAAGTGTCCCAGCTATCATAGAGACCCTGATGATCAAGTTCAGACTGCTCTGCAGGCAAGAAAAGTGACTTTAACCTCACAGCAGAGTTCCCACTTTCAGGAATACAGGAATAAGTCTGGAAAGAGAAGGAGGACTGGGATGCCCCCCATAACCTAGGACTAGGACTCTGTTTAAGGGACATCAGACTCTGTTTAAGGGACATTTAATACTACATCACTTCTTCAAAGCTTTTCCCCTCCCTCCAATACTCGGATACAAAATATAACCAAGCCTCATCTTGCAAGTTATTGAAAGGAGTATCACAGAGAAAGAAACAAGGAACATTTGACTCTCAACAAGGCGATACACAGTAAAACTGGACTAGAAACACAAGCCATAGAAATATGAAACAACTTTAAAATATGAAAAGGTAGGAACAAGTGGATAGAGGATGCTCAAGCAAAGAATGGTGAGATAAGACAGTTTTTAAAACTCACTTAGATGTATTTATATATAATACATTTACATGTAAATTATATACAGTACTTTTGCATATTTATTAATTTATTTAGAAAATGGATTGTTGAGAGCACACAAATGGTATCATTCTCAGTAAAGAATAAGCTACAGATATTGTGCAGCTGTGTGTGTTAAATTGCAAAATGCTTACTATGTTATGTTAAAATCATTAAAAATACACTGTGGACAACTATGCTTTGTATCATTGTGAAGATCACTTATTCTGCAGCCAAGCAAGTGGCATTGGGTTTTTATATTATTGTTGTTGTTGTTATTATTATTATTATTATTTGTCTTCAGGGTTATCACTGGGGCTCAGGGCTGGCACTACGAATCCACTGCTCCTAGTGGCCATTTTTTCCTTTCCTTTTTTTTTTACCCCCTATTTTATTCAATAGGACAGACAGAAACTGAGAGGGTAGGGAGGAGAGAGAAAGAGACATCTGCAGATCTGCTCTACCACTTGTAAAGTGTCCCCTCTGCAGGTAGAGAGCAGGGCCTTGAACCTGGGTCATTGTGCCAGTCCTTGTGCATAGTACTGTGTGAGCTTAACCGGGTGCACTACTGCCTGGGCCCGAGTTGGGTTTTTAAATTGATTCACCTTTTATTGATGCACTATCCATTATTTCATATGTGGCAACTGTTTTTGTTTCTGTTGTGGTACTGGGCCCTATTCCTGTGATCTCTTTTTTGATCAGTTGTAACTCCATATGCTGGATTTTTATTCTTACTATTAAGAAATAAATTTTTCTAACAATCACATCCTTTAAATGATACTTTGATTTATTATATTTGAATTCTATGTATAGACCATCTTGAATACCCATTTCCATCTTCATAGAATTGTTAACATCAGGATAGGCAGCAAGCTGGTGGACAATTAGATCATATTCTCTTACCAAGTCTGTCAGCCTTCTTACTATCATCACTTTAAGAATATGCCTCAAACGACCATTGGCACCGATATGGCTTTTGTAAATCAAAAATAAAAAATAAAAATCAAAATCATAACTTCTGCTCTGAGTCAGTTCTCCAGGTAAGACCAGTTCTTCACTAGGTTTACAAACTTATGAGTATTACTTTTCACTCAGTTTTACTCTTGTCATTGAAAAATTCAGTTTGGCCTACAAATTCAATTCTAATTCCTTGGTGCTCTAGCCTCTTTCCAGGTTGCTTAAAGGCTAGGTTTACCTTTCCTGAAACTGATTCCCCGTCATAGAAAAGATAGTGTTTTTCCACCTTGCCATCTTCAGTTTTCATTTCTGCCATTTTCCTGGTTTCTCCAGCATTAAGGACAACATCGATCTCACAAATGGGACCAAAAAATCCTCCACGAAAACTCATTGTCAGCATCTGCCACCACCCCCCCAACTTTACTCTGCTCTCCCTTCAGGAGAACTCCCAGCCCCGATTCCTTCCACCCTGGCACCTCGTCACATCTATTAATATATTTTTATAGAGACAGAAGGAAATTGAGAAGGAAAGCAGAGACAGAGAGTAAGAGAGATACCTATAGCCCTGCTTCACTACTTCTGAAACTTCCCTTGCAGGTGGGATTAGGGGCTTGAACCTGGGTCCTCATGCATGGTGACATGTACTCTCGACAGGTGTGCCACTACCTGGCCCCCTGATTTTTTCACTCAGCATTATTTCCCCCAGTTCCATTAAAAAATCTCATTTTTTTAAAAAAAGATTTATTTCATAAGAGATGGAGGGACAAGCCAAGTACAGTAGCTCAGTGGTAAGCAGAAGCTCATCTTTTCTCACAGCTGGTTAGAATTCCCTGTGCAGAAGAATGCCTTCTTCACTGTAACCCACTTCACTGCCAGAGAAGACAGGAGTGGGCAAAGTTATGTCTACAGCACTGGACAGCTGGTCAGCTCAGGGCCCCTCTTCACCCAGAAGATGAAATGAGGACAGGGATACCCCTTCACAGTGCAGCAGGGGTCCCTCTCCAGGGAAGAGGGGGCCCACTTTCAGGGGAAAGTCCAGATCTCTCTCTATTTGACTTGCTGTCCTTCCAGCCTCCTTTCAACTGTTCACCCTTGAGCCCTTTCAAACCATAGCATCTTAGTAACCTCTGGGTTCTATGATTCTGGGTGGTCAGGTGTCTTTATTTTGGCATCTTCACACTCTGTCCCTTAGATCTTGACATATTATCTTAAATAGACTAACAACCCAAGTAAATGGGTTTTTGTTTGTCTTGTTTTTTGTTGTGAGTAGGACAGTCTCACTTATTTTGGAAACTTCTAGAAAAGTGTGCATGGCAATTAGTACACAGTAAGAGCTCATATTTGCTGAATGAAACTTGGATGCCTTGATACTTTCTTTTTTAGTTTTACTAATTACCTACTTCAAGGAAGAAGCCCAGGGATTTTAGTGTTAAATCATTTCTGTCTATAATAGATAGACTACATCATATACGCCATATACCTTTGTTATTCTGCAATACGTTAGAGAGCCTAATGACAGATCCTAGATCAAGTAGAACAGAAGCGCATCACTAAAATACAGCAAAAATGAGACTCCTCAGAATCTTCACTGTAATGATTTTTTTACACAGACAAAAAATTTTAAAAAATGGTTCCAAATTACAGTAAGCCATTAGTTTATACCAGGCTACAAAAGAATGATCAGTGTTTGTTTGCAACTCCACTTTTAACATATTATTGAATTCAACTTTCGGTAAGTGTTTTTGGTGATTATCCATTCCCTGCAGGTGGAGACCAGGGCTCAAATCTGGGTCCTCGTGCATAGTGATGTTATATACAGTACTTTTATGTATAACACGTTTATATGCATATAGTCCTCTATGTCTTCTTAAATGCCATTTTCTAATGTGTTTTAATCTTTCTTAAACCTTTTTCTCATACTTCTAATCATATGTAATACTTTGAGGTTCTTTGTGTTCAAGGGCTCTTGTTGCTATAGTTTGTATCTGTTACCAAATAACTTTTATTTCTCTGAAAGACAACTACCAGGTGGCTTCACTCCTATGTGCAATATAAAGAGCTGAAATGCAAGGGGCCTGGGGGTGGTGCACCTGGTTGAGTGCACATGTTATAATGTGCAAGGACCCAGGTTTGGGCCCCTCATCCCCACCTGCAGGGGGAAAGCTTTATGAGTGGTGAAGCAATGCTGCAGGTGTCTCTCTGCCCCTCTCCCTCTCTATATTTCCCCTTTCCTCTCGATTTCTGGCTGACTCTATCAAATAAATAAAGGTAAAAAAGAAAGTAAAAAAAAGAGAACTTAGATGCATAAGTCTGTTAAAAAGAAAAAAGTCACACTGTCACTAAGACTTTGAGAAAACTATAGTGGCTATCCTTGGGTAGGGGTGGAGATCTGGGCAGGGAGGGAGGGCACAGAACTGTAGTGTATTGAGTGCAATACAGAACTATTCCTCTGTAACCTATGATCTTGTAAACTATTGCTCAATCATTAATTAAAAAGTTTAAGATTTTAATATTTTTTGAGAGAGATGTAGAGAGAGGGAGAGAGACACCAGAGCACTGCTCAGCTCTGGCTTATGGTGGTGCGGGGTATTGAGTCTGGGACTTTGGAGCCTCAGGCATGAGAGTGTGTTTGCATAACCATTACGCTATCTACCCCACCCCAAGATTTTAAATATTTAAATAAGGTTTGATCTTTACAGTAAGTAAAGGGGTTGGGTGGTAGCACAGCAGGTTAAGCACACATAGCTCAAAGCACAAGAACCAGCTAAAGGACCTCCCCCCTCCCTCTTCCCCCTCTTCAGATGTGATTTCTTTCTTCCCTTTCCACACCATATCTCCACAAAGACCAAACTATCCCTACATACCCCACTTTTTCATCTTTTTTTCAACTTTAGATCTTGCCTAGATGTTAGAAAGAAAGCACTCTTGACCACTAAAATGTCAGTCACTAATCCTTTACTCTCTTCAAATTGTTAGTATTTTCAGAAAAGCACTACTAGGTCGTTTTAATGAATTGTGAGGAGAGATTCAAAACCAAATATTTAACATTAATCAGACTAAAATGTAGTTAGAAGAGAGGCAGTACCATTCCATTTTTCCCCTTTTGTGATGTCGATCCATTTTTACCTTGAGAGATGAGATGTCTCAGACTGAGAGGCTACTTTTTGGGTCAATTCTTCTAGTTTTCATTCACTGTGGATAAAGAGATATGGAAATACCCTAAAATGGTACATGTTATCAGATGATGAAGTTTTCAAGAGAGAAAGCCTTTAGTTTTTACCAGTTCCTAAAAGTAATCTCATGATCCACAATGGTTAACAATCTAGAATATATGTTGTGTCTGATTTATATCTTCTTGCCTGCCTGTAGCTGTGAGTCCTTACACACATTAAGCACTTAAAGTTCCAATTGAATTTATTATAGGTCACAGCCTGTTCTTAGTGGTTGAAAGAAAGGGGAAGGCAAACAGGATATGACTAATACTGGTCATTTTCTCTGTAGGGATATTTCCCCCAGAGCACTGCTCAGCTTTGGCATATGGTAGTGCTGGAGACTGAACCTGGGACCTTTACTTCTTCAAGCATAAGAGGCTTTTGTCATTCCAAAAGGGGTTTTAAAACATAATTTTAACTTATAAAAGTAAGTCTCCCCAAAGACAAATTAGAAACTAGTGGACAATATAAATAGCAGAACAACACTCATGTTCTAAACATTCATGCACTTTTGTTAGTTTTGTTGTTCACTTTTTAATAATGTCTCATTTTTTATTAAGTGATAGTACAGAGAGGAACTGAGAGAGAAGTTGGAGATAGAAAGGCAGAGAGATACCTGCAGCTCTGCCTCACCACCGTTTATGAAGCTTCCCCTCTGATGGTGGAAACTGGGGGCTCAAGCCTAGGCCCTTGAGCATGAGAATGTCAGTGCCCAGCTGGGTGCACCGCCACCCAGCCCCTTCTTCACTTTTTGAATATTTTTAAAGTTAAAATCTTATTTTTAAACAAATTCAAAATGAATTTGTTTATGTAATTCAGAAAACCAACACAATAGAAAATGAAGTGGTAGGGATATCACATGCTAATCAGAATTAAAGTTTTGATCAGCTTTACTGATAATTCACAGGTAAATTGCATATATTTAAGGTGCACGTAATATGCATATTTGATATGCATATTACTTTTTGTCGAGATATGGTGTAGAAAGGGAAGAAAGAGGGCCAGAGTGAGCTGGAGAAGGGAAAACATCTGAAAGGTGTGGTTGGAAGCAGGAAGTGGGTCCTTGCAGGTTTTCTTGATTATGGAAAGAAGCTAAAGTTACTAGAAACCCTCCCCAGGCATGGCTGACAGCAGTGGTTGAGTGGTTAAGTCACTGGATGTAACGCTAGAGGCCCATGATCAAATCCCTTGAGTCAGATGTCTCTACTCAAACTTTTCATTTTTTCAACTTTAGATATTGCCTAGGTGTTAGAAAGAAAGCAATCTTGACCACTAAAATGTCAGTCAATCACTAATCCTTAAAGTTTTTATCAGCTTTACTGATAACTCACAGGTAAATTGCATATATTTAAGGTGTACATAATATGCATATTTGATATGCATATTATCATTGTGAAATGATTACAGAAATTCATCTCACTCAATAACTTGCATTTTATCTACATCAAATGGTTGTTGTTTCTGGATTAAATATATTTTCTAACATACAGTACACACTAAGGGAATATTACTCATTGGATACTACTTTATTAGAGGGGGAAGAGGGGGGAAGAGAGGGGAAGAGAGGGGAAGAGGGGAAATGAGAGGGGGAGAGGGGGAAAGAGGAGGGAAGACATATTGGGGAAAAAAACAGAAATGTGGAAAACTGAGTTGTCAGATTTTTGGGGTGTGGGGTGAAGGGGGGAAGACACAGACACCTGTGCTAAATATGAATAGACATGGGTCCTAAGTCATATGGATGGAGTTTATAGTTAATGTTATTTATATACTCTTCCCATATTTGGAAGCTACTTTCTGCCCTGATCCAGCTTTCTAGTCCTAGTCTCAACTCTGACATTATCTTTCCAGACAATACTTTTAGCCCACCTGCATGTTAACCGTCAGGTTCAGGCAAAAATTAGTAATGTCATTTGTCCCTTGGAATATACCTAAAATAGACTTCCTAACTTTTTCCAAAATGGAGACCCCAAATCTCATCTATTATATTCTTCCCTTCAGATTCCTGATTATTAAACAATTTGTTCTTCTTTATATCTTAATGCTCTTCAGCCACTAAGTTGCAGATGCTACCATGATGCCAACCTGGCTTCCCTGGGCAGACAACCTCACCAATGTGTCCTCCTCAGAGCCCTACCCCACTAGGGAAAGACAGAAACAGGCTGGGGGTATGGATTGACTTGCCAATGCCCATGTCCAGCAGAGAAGCAATTACAGAAGCCAGACCTCCCACCTTCTGCACTCCCTAAAAATCTTTGGTCCATACTCCCAGGGGATAAAGACTAGGGACCCTTTCAGTGGAGGGGAGGGTATATGGAACTCTGGTAGTGGGAACTGTATGGAATTGTATCCCTCTTATCCTACAATCATGTTCCAATAACTTAACCCTGAGGAAATACATTTCTATTCTTGACAAAAAGAAATAATGTATAAATTTTACTGCACATAGAAACTGTCAGAGATTTAAAATAAAATAAATGTGTCATTTTGTTTTTATGTGAATGTGTCTTTTTAAAAGAAGAAGAAGGAAGAGGAGGAGGAAGAGAAGGAGAAGAAGGAGAAGGAGAAGGAGAAGTGTTGAAAGGAAGCTGGGTCAAAATACTCTGCCACTCGAGGAACACAGGTCCTGAAATGACTGCAGCCTAGAATGTTCCTAGCTGTGACCACAGAATGCGAGCTCAGACTGGTAGGGATGCAGAGGTTACACAGGCTCCTGTGCTGAATATGGGCCCCAGATCAGATCAATGGAGTTTAAAGTTGACAGTGTTTATATACTTTTCCCATATTTGGGAGCCACTCTCTGCCCTGATCCAGCTTTCTAGTCCTATTCTCAACTCTTGTCACCATCTCCCCAGACAATAACTTTAGCCCACCTGCATGTTAGCTCTCAGGCTCAGGCAAAAATTAGTAATGTAGGGTGCCATGTGGTGGCGCACCTGGTTGAGCACACTTATTAAAATGCACAAGGATCCGGGTTCGAGCCCCTCGTCCCCGCCTGCAGGGGGAAAGCTTCATGAGTGGTTTCTTCTTCTTCTAGCGTTTGCCCTTCTTCCGTAGCCAGTCAACAGCGTCAGGTTGAGCCTGATGTAAAGTTTCGAGACCTCCTTTGAATCTGGAGAGGTGGCAGTCGTTGACTATGTGGGTCATAGTCTGTCTGTAGCCGCAGGGGCAGTTCGGGTCATCTCTGGCTCCCCAGCGATGGAACATAGCGGCACACCGGCCATGGCCTGTTCGATAGCGATTGAGGAGGGCCCAATCATAAAGTGCTAGGTCAAAGCCGGGTTGACGCTTGCAGGGGTCTGTGATGAGGTGTTTGTTCTTGACCTCAGCTGACTGCCAACTCTGTTTCCAAGAGACTGGAACAGAGAAGTTCAGTGTAGGCATAGGGGACCAGATTGGGTGACGAGACGTCAAACGTTGGACAGGGTGGGCGAAGATATCCGCATATATTGGCAGGTCCAGTCGAGCGTAGACGTGGGAAATGAACTTAGATGATGCCGCATCCCGACGAATATCTGGCGGGGCGATGTTGCTAAGAACTGGCAGCCATGGAACGGGGTGGAACGGATGGTTCCAGAAATTATTCTCATGGAGGAATATAATTTGGAATCGACCAAGTGGACATGGGGGATACGGAACCATACTGGGGCACAGTATTCTGCAGTGGGACAGCATAATGCCAGAGATGATGATCGTAGGGTGGAAGCGCTCGCGCCCCATGAGGAGCTGGCCAGTCTTGCAATGATGTTATTCCTCGCGCCCACCTTTGCTGCAGTTTTTATGAGATGTTTGTGAAATGACAGAGTGCGATCCGATCGAGAGTAACGCCAAGATAGACTGGCTGGGCTTCATGCCGTTTTCTCGTACCGCCAAGCTGCACATTAAGCTCACGCGAGGCAAAGGCATGGTGTAGATGGAAAACAGATGATACCATTTTAGCAGTGCTAGGAATTAGTCGCCATTTTTTACAGTAATCAGATATCAGAGACATGTCTTTCGTGAGTGTTTCCTCGAGGATGTCGAACTTGGATGCCTGAGTTGCACAGCAGATGTCATCGGCGTAGATGAACTTCCTTGAAGAAGTTTCTGGGAGGTCATTGATGTAAATATTAAATAGCGTAGGAGCCAGAACAGAGCCCTGGGGGAGGCCACTTGAGACAGGTCTCCATCTGCTAGACTTGTCACCCAGATGCACCCGGAATCTTCTGTTTTGGAGAAGAAACGATATAGTGTTGGCCACCCATGGAGGCAGGCATCTTGAGATCTTGACTAGGAGACCATGGTGCCAGACCGTGTCATAGGCTGCTGTGAGATCAACAAAGACAGCACCCGTCTTTAAATTCTTCTGGAATCCATTTTCAATGGTTGAGAGGGCCAGGGCTTGTTCGCAGGTACATCTCCTGGGCGGAAACCAGCCTGGGCGGGTGATAGGAATTTCTCTGTAAGATGAGAAATACGTGACAGAAGCAGCCTCTCAAGGAGTTTGTAACACACGGAGAGGAGAGAAATTGGTCTATAGCTGGCGGCCAGTGTTGGGTCTTTCTTTGGTTTCAAAACCGCTATAACCTTCGCACGATGCCAAACTTTGGGCATAGACTCAGATTCCAAGATGTGGGACAGGAATGAAGCGAGCCACTTCTTTGCCGCGGGACCCAGGTTAAGAATGACTTCTGGGGTGATGTTATCATAGCCAGCAGCTGTTCCTGGTTTAACCCTCTTCAAAGCGTCTTCCAGTTCAGACAGTGTTAAAGGGAGAGAGTTTTGGAGATGGACAAGATAACTGGAAGTGGGATGACCACTCATGGGAAATTTCTGTTTTCAGACTGGGTCGATCATGAGTGGTGAAGCAAGGCTGCAGGTGTCTCTCTCCCTCTCTATCTCCCGCTTCCCTCTTGATTTCTGGCTGTCTCTATCCAATAAATAAAGACAATAATTTAAAAAAAATTAGTAATGTCTACCTAAAATAAACTTCCTAATGTCTTCCAACATAAAGTCCCCAGATCTCATCTGCTTTATTCTTACCTTTAGGTTCCTGATTATTAAACTATTTGTTCTGCTTTACATCTTTTTTATTTTCCTCTTTTTTTTTTTGATAGGACAGAGAGAAATGGAGAGAGGAGAGGAAGCCAGAGAGGAGGAAAGATAGACACCTGCAGACCTGCTTCACAGCTTGTGAAGCGACCTCCTACAGGTGGGGAGCCGGGGGGCTCGAACCGGGATCCTTACACAGGCCCTTGTGCTTTGCACCATGTGCACTTAACCTGCTGCACTACCTCCTGACTCCCCCTACTTTACATCTTAATGCTTTTCAGCCACCAATTTGCAGATGCTACCATGACGCCAACCTGACTTCCCTAGGCAGATGACCTCACCAATGTGTCCTGGAACCACACCTCTCCAGAGGCGTGCCCCACTAAGGAAATATAAAGACAGCCTGGGAGTATGGATCGACCTGCCAATGACCATGTCCAGCAGAGAAGCAATTACAGAAGCTAGACCTTGAACCTTCTGCACCCCATAATGATCCTGGATCCATACTCCCAAAGGTTTCCAATGGAGGGGGTTGGGTGCAAAACTCTCCTGGTGAAAATTTGTGGAATTGTACCCCTCTTAACCTACAGTCTTGTTGATCATTATTAAATTAATACAAAAAAGAGCCCCGTCACTTAAGAGCTCAGTCATTGAAGAGCTTCAACACTTGAGCACTTTCACGCAATTAAGAGCTCCTTGATGTAATTAAGAGCTCCATCAATTAAGAGGTCAATCACTTAAGAACTCATCACTTAAGAGCTCCTTCACTCAATGAAGAGCTCCATCACTTAAGAGCTCCTTCACTTAATTAAGAGTCCCATCACTTAAGAACTCCATCACTTAAGAGCTCCTTCACATACTTAAGAGCTCCATCACTTAAGAGCTCTGTCACTTGTGAGATCATCACTTAAGAGCTCCATCACTTAAAAGCTCAGTCACTTAAGAGCTCTATCACTTGAGAACTCCATCACTTAAGAGCCCAGTCACTTAAGAGCTCTATAACTTAAGAGCACCTTCACTCAATTAAGAGCTCCATCACTTTAGAGCTCCATCACTTATGAGCCCCTTTACTCAATTTTAAGAGTTCCATCGCTTAAAAGTTCCATTACTTAAGAACTCTTCACTTAAGAGTTCAGTCACTTAAGAACTCCATCACTTAAGAGTTACAGCATTTACTCTCCTCACCTACTTCCTATTTCACTTCCCTCAATAACTCCAAGGCTAACCTTGTCAGACAAAGTAAGGACTATAACAGCTGTATAAGGGCAAGAGACTGGCATATTTTAATGATGGCTCTTTGGCTTACTACCAATCTCCTGGAGCCCTAGTCAGGGAATCCTGGGATTCCCACACAGACATGATGGACCCAAATCTCTAATAGATCCCTCTCTCCACTGTCACTGGTCATCTCCATCAGGAACAACGTTAATGGACCCCTATGTGGGCCCCTATAGGACCTTTCCCTGAATGTGGATCAACAATGGTAGGGACTACCCCATTCTTAGAAGGGATGTTGGACTAAAATCCTCTACCGCTTGAGGATGATGCGTCCAGCAATGGGTGCAAACTAGAACGTTCCCAGCTATGACCACAGAATACAAAATCGGACCGGCAGGGATGCAGAGATTACACAGGCTCCTGCACTGAACATAGGCCCCAGATCAAATCAATGGGGTTTACAGTTCATGTTATTTATATGCTATTCCCAGATTTGGGAGCTACTCTCTTCCCTGATCCAGCTTTCCAGTCCTATTTCCAACCCTGACACCATCTCCCCAGATAATACCTTTGGCCCATCTGCAATTTTGCTGTCAGGCTCAGGCAAAAATTAATAAAGTTATGGCCCCCTTGGAATATACCTAAAATAGACCTACTTTTTCCAAAATGGAAACCTCACATCTCATCTGCTATATTCTTGCCTTTAGGTTCCAGATTATTAAACAATTTGTTCTTCTTTATATCTTAATGCTTTTTCAGACACCAATTTGCAGATGTTACCATGATGCCAACCTAACTCCCCTGAGCAGATGACCTCACCAATGCACCCTGGAACTGCTGGGAAACATATGAGCACAGAGTGCACACTCTCCTGATTTACCCTATGTGGATATTTTAATCTATGTGCCTGGTGGAGAATTGTCTTTCCTCTGTGATATAGAGACACATAGCCTAAGACTGCATTTCCTTTGTGTTTGCTCTCCCGGCAATTAAAACGGTGGCTGTAGGTGCTACTCCTTATCCCCCTCCATATTCCTAAGCTAATTGGCCCGAGACAACAGTGCTAAAAGGTAAAGATGACTAGGGAGGAATTTAGCTGTTTCAGGACTGATACATACCAGGCACTAGGCCTCCCCTTTCTTTGCCCATGCCAAGGCCACAGATAAGAAACATGTATAGCAATTACGTGAAAGATTGCCTTTGTCTTTTTCTGCCTACTTTGTAATAGTGAAATAAACCTGCTCCCTCAGCTCCTTTGGGGAGGGGGTCCACAATAAAACTGTGGGCTTTCCCAAGGTTAGGGGAGAACTTCCCGGAGTGATCTGGAGTCTCCTATACACCGGTGTAATAAAACTCCTATCACCAAGAGCCAGCTCTAGTTTTGTGCTTTGGGTATCATTTCTGTAACAGTTCTTAATCACCCACAGTGGTTATTGCTGTCTCGAACCCTGGCCAAGGTCTAGGTCTGTGCAAGGATTAGTGAGAGTCAGGGCAGGACACAAAGCACACTCCATGCAATGAACACAGAATAGGATCCCAAGTGCTTGTGTGACTACTTACGCCTGAGGAAACAAAGCATTAAATAGCTACTAGAGAATTTGTGGGCATAAAGTTATCTATAACATTTATGAATTACCCTTGTAATGTCCATGGCATCATGCAGAAAACTGCTTATTCATTTCTGGTCTTAGCAATTTTCATATCTTTTAGTTAACTTACTGATTTACTGAAACTTTCAAGGAACTGCCTTTTGGTTTCCTTGATTTTTCTATTGAAATATTGGTTTCATCTTTTCAATTTTATTGATTTCTGCTGTGTTGTGTAAAGACATATTTATTTATTACAAATGAGAGAAAGAGAGAATTTCATGTGACAGAATATGACAGAAAGAGAAAGAAGAAGCCAGAGCACCCCTCTGGTACATGCGGTGCTGGGAATAGAACTGAGAATGACATGCCGGCGCATTCAGTCCTCTACCACTTGAGATAGTTCCCTGCTGTATTTTTATTAATTTTTTCTTATTATTGACTTATATTTAATTTTCTTCTAGTTTCCTATGGTAAAAACTTAGACTATTTATTTTACATTTCTTCTTTTCTACATATGCTTCCAATGCTATAAATTCTCTTGGCTTCAACATACATTTTGTTAAGTTTCATTCTCATTTCCAATTTCTCTTGATAAAACACACAGGCATGCATTTGTAGCAAAGGGAACAAAATTGATTTTCAATGGAAGTGGAGAAAATACACAGCCAAAAGTGACAACAGACATTTTCTATGAAAATCAAACCCCTTTGGGCCGGCAAAATAGTTCACCTGCACAGTGTGCCTATTTTACTATATATGCCACCCAGGTTTTAATTCAGCCCCTATTTCTTTTTCTTTTCTCCTTTTTAAAATTTATTTATTGGGGAATTAATGGTTTACAGTTGACAGTAAAGTACAACAGTTTGTACATGCATAACATTTCTCAGCCTTCCACATAACAATTCAACCTCCACTAGGTCCTCCTCTACCGTCATGTTCCAGGACCCGAACCCTCCCCCCACTGCAGAGTCTTACTTCAGTTCACATTCCACTTAGTGTTTTCCCTTCTGATCTTGTTTTTCAACTTATGTCTATGAGTGAGATCACACCATATTCATCCTTTTGCTTTTGACTTATGTCACTTAACATGATTCCTTCAAGCTCTATCCAAGATGGGGTGAATGAGGTGAATTCACCATTTTGAATAGCTGAGTAGTATTCCATTGTGTATATAGACCACAGCTTACTCAGCCACTTAGCTGTTGTTGGAAACCTGGGTTGCTTCCAGGTTTTGTTCAGCCCTTTTTTCATTGGAGGAAGCTGTGGTATCTTTCCTTCTTTCACTGTCTCTGAGAAGTCAGTCTAAAGCAGTGAAGCCTTGATGATGACAGCAAAGAAATCAGACCCCCTTTACATATATTTCAAACTACTGAAATTCAGATTATATTTTAAAAATTCTTCAAAATCCAGAAACATTGTAAGCACTAAACCCCAGTAATAGCCCTGGTACAAGAAAGTAGTAAGGAAGAAAGGAAGGGAGGGAGGGAAGAAGAAGAAAGGAAGAAAAAGAAAGACATAGCCTAACAAGAAAAGATGTTAATTTAAAGAAAGGTGACACTAACATAAAGCCTGCAAGAGAGCTCACTTGGATGGTGTACTTACTTGGTTATAGGTATGACCCAGGTTCAGCCTGTCTCCTACTGCACTGAAGGAAGCTTTTTTGGTGCTGTGGTGTTTTTTCTCTGTCCTTCTATCTTCGTCTCTCTCTTTCTATCTGAAAAAGTTGGTCTGGTGTGGTAAAGTCTCAATGATGAAGGAGGAGGAGGAAGAAGACGAGAAAGAGGAAGAGGAAAAGGAGGAGGAGGAGGAGAAGGAGAAGGAGAAAGAAAAAGACTAATAATGTTTATATTCCCCTAGAAGATGAGAGGTGTCTGGGGGCAGGTGGGGGCCTAGGATATTTGATCTCCAAGGTTCAAAATGGGAATTAAGAAGGGATGGCCTGGACTTCTGACTATCCTCCCCACATTTCTGCAGCTTCCACCCTGGGTCAGGCCCCTCCTCCCTTCCTCCCACAGTGACTCCAGTCCCAGGGTGACCTCCCCAGGGATGCAAAGAGGCTCAAGGTCAGTCCCTTCTCTCTTTACCAGGAGGAGTGGCAGCACAGACAGAAGCTGCCTTGGAGGAGTGGGGTTGTTATACAGGTACAGGTATAGTTAAGTTTTGTGGGTGTGTTTTTTTTTTGTTTTGCCTCCAGGATTATTGCTGGGGCTCAATGCCAGCACTATGAATCCACTGCTCCTGGTGGCCATTATTTTCCATTTTATTGGATAGGACAGAGAGAAATTGAGACAGGAGAGGAGACAGAGAGGGACAGAGAAAGAGTGACACCTGCAACCTACTTACCATTCATGAAGTATTATCCCTGCAGTTGGAGAATGGGCTCGAACCTGTGTCTTTGTGCATGGTGATATGTGTGCTTAACTGGGTGTGCCATGGCCTGGCCCCCTATAGTGTTTTTTCAAATTGAACTCATTTTAATTTTTCCATGCACTTTTGAGTGTCAGTAAACTCTCCTTACATTAGAAATACGTGTGCCTTCTGTGACAGTTCTACGGTTGGGGATTATATTGTCCCTTACAGAGATTTCTTGCTCATTTTGCATTATTATGTAAATCAACCAGACTGATAGATTAGATGAGATGAGGAATAAAACCAGAATATAATGACAGAGAATCCAGGAGAATATGGGTCTTAGCCAAAGCTTTCATAGTTTCCTGTTCCAGTCTACCAGTTCATTGGCATGTTAGATGTAGACTATGGGAGCACCTTGGATGTGACACAGTTCATGACTGCTACATCCAGTAAAGGACAGTGACATAAAGCATTGGGAACACATGAAAAGAACAAGTGGTTCAATTTGCTTGAAAAACCCTATTGGAGTTTTGATAGGGATTGGCATAGAAATTGTAGATTGCTCTTGGTAGAATGGCCGTTTTAATAATGTTTATCCTGGGGTCCCGGTGGTGGCACACCTGGTTGAGTGCATAAGTTACAATGCACAAGGACCCAGGTTCAAGCTCCCGGTCCCCACCTGAGGGGGAAAGCTTCACAAGTGGTGAAGCAGTACTGCAGGTGTTTCTCTGTTTCTCTGTCTCTCTCCCTCTCTACCACCCTGTCTCTCTCAATTTTTGGCGGTCTTTATCCAATAAATAAATAAAGATTTAAAAAAATAAAATAATGCTTATCCTTCCAAGCCAAAGAATGTTCTTCCACTTCTGTGTGTCCTTCTCTATTTCATTAACAATGTCTTACAGTTTTCCTTGTAAGGTTCCTTCACCTCCTTCATGAAATTCACCCTAGTGTTTTATCTTTTTGGGTTCTATTATAAATGGAACTGAGTCTTTTATTTCCCTTTTTTCTGACTCCTTGTTTGTATACAGAAATGCCATAGATTTATGTTTATTGATTTTGTAATCTGCTACTCTAATTTTTTCCAGTATTTTTTTTGGTGGAGTGTTTTGGGTTCTCTAGGTCATCAGAAAATGATAGTTTGATTTCTTCTTTTCCAATATGGTTGCCTTCGATATCTTTCTTGTCTGACTGCAGTGGCAAGGACCTCAACGACTATGTTGAGTAACAGTGGAGATAGTGGACTATCCTAGCTCCAATGGTCCTTCTATTCCCAGTTTCAGGGGTGGGGTCTTTATCATAAATGGGAGTTGGATCTTGTCAAAACGCAGCTGCTGCTACTCCATAGCCATGCCTCTAGAAGTATCTATTTATTTAAAGATACGGTTATTTATTCTAGTTGTAGGCAGAGCACTGCTCAGATCTTGTGTGTGGTAGTATCAGAGACTGAATGTGAGAGATAATGTTAGTATTTAACATTCAATGCAGAGAGTGGACATGAGTCAACAATGAAAACAGTTTGCACTTGCTGCTTCTTCCACCCCTCCTGAGCCACAGTTCTTCCTCATTTAACTACATTATCCTAACGTAGCCAAGCAGTTTTCCTGCCAAATATATGCTAGATTGCATTCTCCTTAATTTCAATGCCCTAGGTTTAAAATCTCCAGGATATGATTTTCTAATATAAAAATTTCCTCTAATGAAATCTATGATAAATATTTAAATCTACTGTGCATGCATTTGACTCTGGGACCACTTGGTCCTCAGGCACGCTAGAAAGATACCCTACTGATGAGCTACCTCCCTGACCCACCACTTCACTATTCAAGCAGAGTTAAATAGTTTCAGGAGTTGAAAGTGTGAAATTATTTAATAATCAAATTACTGCTACTAACTACTGCTAATATATCATTTGTGAATGTTGCTTCTGTGTTTTTAAAATATTGCTAAGAAGAAAGGTTAAGTAATTATTTAATCTTTTTATAATAGTGTATGCAGATAAGCTATCCTTCTCAGCAATTTTATATGTCACCTGGGTTTCCTGGTTCAGATTCTTTGTTTTATAGATTAAATCAAGTGTAACATTTAAATTTGCAATATAAATTTCAAACCCAGTGAGTGAGCACTCCTCAGGTTCAGCTGACAAATAAAACCTGAGTCAAGGTAAAAACAACATTTCCTCAATAAAAAATTCATTAAAAATAAAAGCCCTGGTCACTAATATAATAGAGGCATGGAAGTCTTCTGCAAATTTTCAGCAATAAACTGACAGCTAGAGATAAGGAGAAAGGACACAGCAGGGATCAAAGCAGCCATGAGAAGCCTTGTGAAATACATTATCATTTCAGCCCTATCCTTTCATCTTTTTTTTTTTTGTAACCAGAACACTGTTCAGTTCTGGCTTATGGTGGTACAGGGGATTGAACCTGGGATGCTGGAGTCTCAGGCATGAGAGTGTGTTTGCATAACCATTATGCTACCTACCCTCTGCCCTCTTTTCATCTTAAGTTCTCTCCCTGTCGTGCACAAATATCTACAACAAGAGTATGTAGCTCATATGGTGTGAAAAGCCAAAAATAGTTATTATTCTAATCTTAACAGAAAAGTATTTGGTAGCACATCAGGTTAAGCGCAGATGGCGCAAAGCACAAGGACCAGTGTAAGGATCCTGGTTTGAGCCCAGCTCCCCACCAGCAGGGGGGAGTCTCTTCACAAGTGGTGAAGCAGGTCTGCAGGTGTTTATCTTTCTCTCCTCTACTCTGTCTATCCTCCTCTCTTGATTTCTCTCTGTCCTATCCAACAACATCAATGGCAACGATAACAATAACGACAACAACAAGGGCAACAAAATGGAAAAAAGTGACCTCCAGGAGCAGTGTATTCACAGGGCAGGCACCAAACCCCAGCAATAACCCTGGAGGGAAAAAAAAAGTATTGGGTGATGGATTACGTAGCATGAAAATACATATGGAATTAGTGATGCTATTTGTAGGCAGAAAGAAAAATTACACATGTCCATACACAAAATAAGTCTTAAAGTAAAAAATCACCACTTATTTAGATCTCTTGGAACCCTAGGACTTTAAATTTGTCTATAAATTTTATTAATCTAGTCACTAAAAATCCCTCATTGAGGTCAGGAAAGTGCTCCAGAGGGTAGAACACAGAACTGGGGGTCTGTGGAGGGCCCAGGTTTGAATCCTAAGACTATGCATGTTGGAGTGGTGCTACCCTCTCTTGATCTTTCATGAAATAAATGAATTAAATCTTAAAGTAAAAGAAAAGTTGCAAGATATTTGCTCCTTTGATAACAGTGTTATAAGGCAGCATTAAAAAGAATTTTATTGGGGGTCGGGTGGTAGCACAGCAAGTTAAGTGCACGTGGCGCGAAGCACAAGGACCAGTGTAAGGATCCCAGTTCGAGTCCCCGGCTCCTCACCTGCAGGGGAGTCGCTTCACAGGCGATGAAGCAGGTCTGCAGGTGTCTCTCTTTCTCTCCCCTTCTCTGTCTTCCCCATCTCTCTCCACTTCTCTCTGTCCTATCCAACGACATCAACAACAATAATAACTACAAAAACAACAGAACAAGGGCAACAAAAGAGAAAATAAATAATAAAATATATATATATATATTTAATTTTTATTTATAAGAAGGAAACATTGACTAAAATACTTTATTTATTTTTAATGAAAGGGAGATATACAGTGAGAGAGACAATTCATAAACCTAAAACCCAGAAGTGGGAGGTCGGGCATTAGCGCAGCAGGTTAAGCGCACATGGCACGAAGCCCAAAGACCCGCATAAGGATCCTGGTTCAAGCCTCTGCAGGCTTCACAGGCGGTGAAGCAGGTCTGAGGTGTCTATCTTTCTCTCCCCCTCTCTGTCTTTCCCTCTTCTCTCCATTACTGTCTGTCCTATCCAAAAACTATGACATCAATAACAACAATAATAATAACCACAACAATGATAAGAAAACAAGGCAACAAAAGAGGAAAAAGTAACCTTTAGGAGTAGTGTATTCATGATGCAGACACGGAGCCCCAGCAATAATCCTGGAGAAAAAAAAAAACCTAAAAGCAACCCAGATGCTTCCAACAACAGATGAATGGCTGAGAAAACTGTGGTATATATACACAATGGAATACTATGCAGCTATTAAGAATAATGAACCCACCTTCTCTCATCCATCTTAGATGGAGCTAGAAGGAATTATGTTAAGTGACATAAGTCAGAAAGACAAAGATGAGTACGGGATGATCCTACTCATAAACAGAAGTTGAGAAATAACAGAAAGAGAAAATCAAAGCAGAATCTGAGTTTGGAGTATTGCACCAAAATAAAAATCTCTAGGGGGAGGGGGAGGGGAGATGTTCAGCTTCACTAGCGGGGGGGGGGGGGACACACAGACCTTCGGTGGTGGGAATGGTGTTAATATTCACTCCTATTAACTTACAGTCTCACAAAGCAATATTAAATTAATATGAGAGGAGAAAAATGCATCGAATGTCTCAAACTTTTTGATGCATAGACCACAGTTCTGACGATATTGTTCTTCAGTCAAAGCACTTAAGACTTCAAATTGGTAATCAGATTGAATTTTAACAGTAGGGTTAAATTGTTAATATATCTCTAATAATGACTTTTTCTTTGAAATATTAAATCACCTATAGGCTTAGACCAGGAAGAACAGAAGCAACAGGTGGCATTACTTTATAAGATACAGCTATATGTAAATAGCATTAAAGGACATAAATTATAGTGGGGTACAGCAAATCCTAACAATGGGATGTTCAAAGTTAACCCAATTGCCAAATAATTTGGTTATAGCAATAACTATCTATTGCCTTCTTAAACCCTAAGATGGCAGGAACCTTCCCCTTTCTCTATAAAACCCATATTTCTCCTAGTTCTGGAACCCCTGGGGTGGGACACGCTTTCCTACATGGTTCTCTCAATTTATACCAATTGATACTGCATCTGCTGATCTCAACTAGATCAATGCAACTAGTACCACCTCAGCATGTTTCACTTTGGACTGTCCAGAGACTTCAGGCGTGGAATGTCAACCCTCCAGCTTCATTACTCTGGTGAGACCTTTCCTAGCTCACAGGACTCCTTAATTACATTCCAGGTGGTGCACCCCCTAACAAAGCCTCAAAGCCTAGATATAGACAGGATCCATGATATAGGGTATATGCACACATGTATCCATAAGTTAGGGGAAAATATATACCTTAATGCTAAACTACACAATAGTTTGCAGTGAGTCAACAAATGCAGCAAGCAAGTAGAAAGACCTAAAAAAGACACCTTAAAGTACCTAATGAAACAGTTTCTACTTAGACCTAGATACCCTCCTCACCTACTTACTACCTATTTCACTTCCCTTAAGCACTCCAAAGCTAACTTTGTCAGACAAAGTAAGGACTACAAAAGCTGGATAAGGGCAAGAGACTGGCATACTTTAATGATGGCTCTTTGGTCATGAACAGGCCACTCCATCACCTGGTGCCCTAGTCAGGGAGTCCTGGGATTCCCACACAGACATGATAGGCCTAGATCTCCAACAGACCTCTCTCACCACTGGTCATCTCCATCAGGAACAACATACTGCACCCCTTTGTGGTGCTCTACAGGACTTTGCCCTCAATGTGGATCAGCAGTGGCAGGGACAGTCCCATTCTCTGAAGGGAGGAGGTTGGGCAACATCCTCTACCACTCAAAGAAAATGGGTCCTGAAATTAGTGCAGCCTGGAATGTTCCTAGCCATGACCACAGAATGTGAGCTCAGACCTACAGGGATGCAGAGGTTATGCAGGCTCCTATGCTGAATATGGGCCCCAGATCAAATCCATGGAGTTTACAGTTAACAATATTTATATACTTTCTCCATATTTGGGAGCTACTCTCTTCCCTGATCCACTTTCTAGTCCTTTTACCAACTATGACACCATCTCCCTAGACAATACCTTGGGTCCACCTGCATGTTAGCTGTAAGGCTCAGGGAAAAACTAGTAAAGTCATGGGCCCCTTGGAATATACTGAAAATAGACTTACTAGCTTTTTCCAAAATGGAGACCCCAAATTTCATCTGCAATATTCTTGCCTTTAGGTTCATAATTAGTCAAAATTTTGTTCTGCTTTATATCTTAATGCTTTTTTAGCCACCAGGTTCCAGATGCTACCATGATGCCAATCTGGCTTCCCTAGACAGATGACCCCATCATTGACCCCACCTGGAGCCCTGCATCTCCAGAGCCCTACCCTAGGGAAAGAAAGAGACAGGCTGGGAATATGGACTGACCTGCCAACACCCATGTTCAGCAAAGAAGCAATTACAGAAGCCAGACCTTTCACCTTCTGCACCCCATAATGATGCTGGGTCCATGCTCCCAGAGGGATAAAGAACAGGATAGCTTTCGATATTAGGGCAGCTTGGAACATTCCTACCCATGACCACAGAGTGTGAGCTTGGATCTACAGGGATGCAGAAGTCACATAGGCACCTAAGCTGAATATGGGCCCCAGATCACATCAAATTGATGGAGATTACAGTCAACAATATTTATACACCTTTCCCATACTGGGGAGATACTCTCTTCCCTGATCCAGCTTTCTGGTCCTCTTTCCAGCCATGAAATCATCTCCCCAGACAATAAATTGGATCCACCTGCATATCAGATTTCAGGCTCAGGGAAGAAAAAAAAAACCAGTATAGCCACAGGCCCTTTGGAATATAACTAAAATATGCCCACTAGCTATCTACAAAACAGAGGAACCCCCCCCAACTCTTCATCTGCACTACTCCAGTCTTTAAGTTCATAATTAGTCAACAACCTGTTTGGCTCTATATGTTAACTCTCTTTTCAGCCACCAGGTTCCAGATGCTAGCATGATGCCACCCAGACTTCCCTGGACAGACAACCCAACCAATGTGTCCTGGAGCTCTGATTCCCCAAAGCCCCGCCCCACTAGAGAAAGAGAGGGGCAGGCTGGTAGTATGAATCGACCTGTTAACACCCATGTTCAGCGGAAAAGTAAATACAGAAGCCAGACCTTCCACCTTCTGCATCCCACAATGACCTTGGGCCCATACTCCCAGAGGGTTAAAGAATAGGAAAGCTATCAAGGGAGGGGGTGGGATACGGAGTTCTGGTGGTGGGAACTGTGTGGAGTTGTACCCCTCTTATCCTATAGCTTTGTCAGTGTTTTCTTTTTATAAATAAATTAAAAATTAAAAAAAAGAATAGGAGAGGATGGGATACGGAGTTCTGGTGGTGGGAATTGTACCTCTCTTATCCTATGGTCTTGTCAATATATATATATTTTTTGTCAGAGCACTGCTCAGCTCTTGCTTATGGTGGTGCAGGGGATTGAACCTGGGACTTTGGAGCCTCAGGCATGAGAGTCTCTTTGCATAACCATTATGCTATCTATCCCTGGCCCTCAATATTTCCATTTTATAAATTAAAAAGTTAAATAAGTAAATAATTAACTTCTAATTTACAATAAAACATTCAGGAGCTTACAATGAAACAGAATTTTGCTTCAAAAAATGGTGGTGAGAAAATGAACAGTCATGCAAAAGAATGAAACTATATCATAATTATACAACGCAGAGATATTAATTAAAAATGGATTAAAGGCTTGAAACTGTAGAGTATATAGAAAAAAACTAAAGTGGATAAATTCCTTGAAATAATCTTAAAGATGTCCTTGGGGGTCGGGCGGTAGCACAGCGGGTTAAGTGCATATGGCGCGAAGGGCAAGGACCGGCATAAGGATCCTGGTTTGAGCTCCCTGGCTCCCCACCTGCAGGGGGGTCACTTCACAAGTGGTGAAGCAGGACTGCAGGTATCTATCTTTCTCTCCCCCTCTGTCTTCCCCTCCTTTCTCCATTTTTCTCTGTCCTATACAACAACAGTAACAACAATAATAACCATAACAATGATAAAACAAAAAGGAAAAAAAATAGCCTCCAGGAGCAGTGAATTCATGGTGCTGGCACAGAGCCCCAGCAATAACCCTGGAGGCAAAAAAAAAAATGGCCTCAAGCACTTAAACTCCAATAGAAAGGAAAACAAAAACAAAAATTAAAGAAAGAACTAAATTAAAAGGCTTCCACAAGAATGATGAATATGGGATTATCTCATTCACAGGCAGATTTGAAAAGCAAGATCAGAAGAGAAAACACTAAGCAGAACCTGGACTGGAGTTGGTATATTGCACCAAAGTAAAAGACTCTGGGGTGGGGGGGGGGGAGTACAGGTCTTGGAAAAGGATGACAGAGGACCTAGTAGGAGTTGTACTGTTATGTGGAAAACTGAGATATGTGTCATGTATGTACAAACTATGTATTTACTGTCAACTGTAAAACATTAATCCCCAATAAAGGAAAAAATGTTTAAAAGAGAGAGAGAGAGAGAGAGAAAGAAAGAGAGGAAGAAAGAAAGAAAGAAAGAAAGAAAGGAAGGAAGGAAGAAAGAAAGAGAAAAGAGAAAAAAGAAATTATTTGATTAGGTACTTTAAACAAAATGTTTCCACAAAGCTTACACTCTACTTGTATATGGAACACTCTTTTATTAATAAGTAATTATCTTTCACTTTTAAGACCAAAAATGATGATATATATGGTTTCAACCTAAGTTAGATAAAATCATTTCCTTTATTTCTTTTAAGTTTTAATTATTTATTTTACAAGATAGAGGACAAAGCACTGTAACTGTGCTGAGATGAACCTGCAGAGTAATGTATGCAAGGAATAGGCTCTACTCACCGAACCACATCTTGGGTTGCAAATGTTTTTCCATTAAAATCTAATACAAATTTAAGATTGCATGAAAATCTAGGAAGTCCAGCGGTAGCGCAGCAGGTTAAGCACATGGGGTGCAAAGCTCAAGGACCAGCATAAGGATCCCGGTTCGAGCCCACGGCTCCCCACCTGCAGGGGAGTCACTTCACAGGCAGTGAAGCAGGTCTGCATGTGTTTATCTTTCTCTCCCCCTCTGTCTTCTCCTCTTCTCTCCATTTCCCTCTGTCCTATCCAACAACAATGACATCAATAACAACAACAATAAAACAAGGGCAACAAAAGAGAAAATAAATAAAAATTTAAAAAATCATTTGAAAAAAAATTTAGTCATTACAAAATGAATTTTTAAACAATTATTTTCTTCTTTGTGTTATCAATGGGACTTCACTGCTCCAGGGCTGACCTTTACAGATAGACACAGAGACAGAAAAACAGAGGGAGAGAAAGATAACAGCATTGAAACTTGCTCCAGTGCAGTGGGGGCTGGGCTGAAACCTGGATAACCTACTTGAAAAAAAGAAGTATATTACCCAGGTGTGCTATCTTGCCAATCTAACAATTCTTTTCTTTTTTCTTTATGGTCTAGGGAGACAATGAGAATAAATTTTAAATAACACTACCAAATCTAATAATTACCAAGACAGCAAGGACATTAGTGCATCACTTAAAATAATAGTACTGAAATTCAAAATGCAAGTGAATCTTAAAGATTTTTTAAAAATAAAACTAACGGGAGTTGGGAGGTAGTGCAGTGGGTTAAGTACATGTGGCGCAAAGCACAAGGATCGGCGAAGGATCCTGGTTCAAGCCCCTGGCTCCTCACATGTAGAGTGGTCGCTTCACAGGAGGTGAAGCAGGACTGCAGGTGTCTATCTTTCTCTCCCCCTCTCCGTCTTCCCCTCCTCTCTCCATTTCTCTCTGTCCTATCCAACAATGACATCAATAACAACAACAATAACTGCAACAATAAAACAACAAGGCAACAAAAGGGAATAAATAAATAAATATTTGAAAAAGAAGAGAAAAGAAAAGAAAAGGAAAGGAAAGGAAAGGAAAGGAAAGGAAAGGAAAGGAAAGGAAAGGAAAGGAAAGGAAAGGAAAGGAAAGAAAAGGGCACCAAAGTAAAAGCCCTGTGGTGAGGGGTAGACATACATGCAGCTTCCTGGGCCAGTGGGGGGTGGGAGTGGGTGGGAGGGATGGGTCACAGTCTTTTGGTGGTGGGAATGGTGTTTATGCACACTCCTAGTAAAGTGTAGTCATATAAATCACTAGTTAATTAATATGAGGGGGGAAATTAATTGTATGTCTCGAAGTTTTTAAAACACAGACTGAGTCTTTTTAATATATAGGCTGTGTATTTGATATGCAGACTCTCTCAAAAGCCAAGACCAAGTAGATCAGAAGCAACCAATAGCACAGCTATATATATACAAGATACTGAGTACTGTACAACAAACCCTAAGAAAAGGACTTTTCAAAGTTAACCCAATTACCAAATAATGTGATGATAACATTAACTATCCATTGTCTTTTTGAACCCTAAGACAGCAGGAACCTCACATCTCCACTATAGAGCCTCTACTTCCCCCAGTCCTGGAACCTTAGGGTAGGGCCCACTTTCCCGCATGCCTCTCCCAATTCATATCAAATAATACTGCCATCTGCTAATCGCAACCTAATCAACACAACAACTGCCACCTCAACATGCTTCAGCTCAGACTGTGTCCAGAGACTTAACGTGTGGAATGACAACCCTTCAGCTTCATTACTCGGGTGAGACCTTTCCTTTCATAGTATTCTCTAATTCCATCCCAGGTGGTTCACTTTCTAACAAAGTCCCAAAACCTAGATATACACCAGTTTCTGTGAGAGAGAGCATATGTTCACACGTTATCCATAAACTAGTGCAAAATATATACCTGAAAGCAGAAGTACACTAGAGTTTGCAGTGAGTACCCCCCTAACACTTCCTCTCCACTATTCCAAGCTTTGGGTCCATGATTGCTCAACAATTTGTTTGGCTTTGTATGTTAACTTTCTTTTCAGTCACTAGGTGCCAGATGCCATCAGGATGCCGGCCAGGCTTCCCTGGACTGAAGACCCCACCAATATGTCCTGGATCTCCACTTCCCCAGAGACCCACCCTACTAGGGAAAGAGAGAGGCAGACTGGGAGTATGGATCGACCAGTCAATGCCCATGTTCGGCGGGGTAGCAATTACAGAAGCCAGACCTTCCACCTTCTGCAACCCACAACGACTCTGGGTCTATGCTCCCAGAGGGATAGAGAATGGTAAAGCTATCAGGGGAGGGGATGGGATATGGAGATTGGGTGGTGGGAATTGTGTGGAGTTGTACCCCTCCTACCCTATGGATTTGTTAATTTATCTTTTCTTAAATAAAAAAAAGAAAAGAAGAAGTGTTTGTTGGGATTGGGAGATGGCTCACCCAGGAGAATACACCTTCTGCCAGGCTCTTGAGCCCCCAGCCACCCAATGGAAGCAGTGCCCAGGGGACATTCCTGAGAGGTAGAGTGGGGCTGGCTTGTCTCTTCTCTCTGCCTCTGCCCCTCCCCCTCCTGAGAAAAAGTAAAGTCCTCGGAGTGGTGGGGTAACACAGACAGAAGGCCCTAGAAAAACACAGCTAGCAAAATAAAAAAATAAAAATAAAACTAGCAAATATTCCATTCAATAGGGAGAAGAGAAAATTATTCTGTCCTTCTGGGTTCTTTTCTGACTAGTAATCAAATTAGCATCAACCAGATTAATAATGGAAAAAGAACACATTAACTAGGTTGATAGTAATTTAAAAAATTACCATCTCAGCATGCTTCACCTCAGAATGTGTACAGAGACATCAGGCATGAAATGCCAACCCTCACCCTCATCACTTGAGTGAGACCTTTCCTTTCATGGTATTCTCTAATTCCATTCCAGGAGGTTCACTTCCTAACAGGGTCCCAAGGCCTAGATATAGGCCAGGTCCTGTTAGACAGGGCATAAGTTCGCATGTATCCATAAATTAGGGCAAAATATATACCTGAAAGCAAAAATATAGAATGTTCTGTAGTGAGTCAGTATCAAGTTCATAATGAAATAGTGTCCACTTAGACTTAGATACCCTCCTCACCTACTTCCTATTATAGTTCTCTCACTCACTCCAAAGCTAACCTTATCAAAGCAAGGACAGCAAAAGCTGACTAAGGGCAAGAAACTGGCATACATTAATGATGACTCTTTAGTCACTATCAGGCCATTCCACCAGCTGGGGCCCTAATCGGGGAATCCTGAGATTCCCAAACAGACTTGATGGGCCTAGAACTCGAATAAATCCCTCCCCATTGTTACTGGTCTTTTCTATCAGGAACAACAAAATAGACCCCTTTGTGGGCCCCCATAGGACCTTGCCCTCAACTTGGATCAAAAATGGTAGAGAATATTCCATCCTCCAAAAGGAGGATGGACAACATACTCTATGCTACACCTGAGGAAGATGGGTCGATACTGGGGCAGCATGGAATGTTCCTACTCATGACCACAGAATGTGAGCTCAGATGTAGAGGGATGCAGAGGTCACACAGGCTCCTAAGCTAATTATGGGCCCCAGATCACATCAAATCGATGGAGTTTACAGTCAACAATATTTATACCCATATTATGGAGCTACTCTCTTCCCTGATCCAACTTTCTGGTCCTTTTCCCAGCCATAACATCATCTCCCCAGACAATTATTTGGATCCACCTGCATATCAGATTTCAGGCTCAGGCAAAAAAAAATCCACTAATAGCTACAGGCCCTTTTAAATATAACTAAAATATGCCTACTAGCTATCTATGAAATGGAGAACCCCCCAACACTTCATCTGCACTATTCCAGCCTTTAGGTCCATGATTGTTCAACAATTTGTTTGGCTTTGTATGTTAACTCTCTTTTCAGCCACCAGGTTCCAGATGTTAGCAGGATGAGAGAAGACTTCCCTGGATGGACAGCCCCACCAGAGCCCTTCCCGACTAGGGAGGGAGAGAGACAGGCTGGGAGTATGGATCCACATGTCAACGCCCATGTTCAGCGGGGAAGCAATTACAGAAGCCAGACCTTCCACCTTCTGCATCCCACAATGTTCTTGGGTCCATACTCCCAGAGGGTTAGGTAATGGGAAGGCTATCAGGGGAGGGGAGGGGATGCAGAGGTCTGGTGGTAGGAATTGTGCGGAGTTGTATCCCTCTTATCCTTTGGTTTTGTCAATATTTCCTTTTTATACATAAAATTTTAAAAAGAAAGAATAAGAAAGTGCAAGATGACATCAAATAAAAATAGACTGACAAAGATTAAAAATATATATTATTTATTCTCCCTTTTGTTGCCCTTGATGTTTTGATAGTAACTTTTTAATATCTACTTTCATTCTCCACTAGGTCAAATATGTCCATCACATGCATGTGGATTCTGTCAGTGATGCAAAATGTGGGCATCTAAAATATGGGCTAAGGAAACAGGATGGCAGTCTGGGGCTTCAGAGGGAGGAGGAAGACTCACATGATGAGGAGATTATGACTCAAGTGCCAAAGATCAGATGTTCTATAATTAGCTACTTGCCCCGACACAAAGGTTATCTGTTAGAAATGCCATTTCTCCCTAGACCCCTGCACCACTAGGGAAAGAGAGAGACAGGCTGGGAGTATGGATTGACCTACCAATACCCATGTTCAGCAGGGAGGCAATTACAGAAGCCAGACCTTCCACCTTCCGCATTCCATAACAATCCTGGGTCCATACTCCCAGAGGGATAAAGAATAGGAAAGCTTTCAAGGGAGAACATTAGGTACAGAATTCTGGTGGTGGGAATTGTGTGGAACTGTACCCCCTTTATCTTATGGCCTTCTCAATATTTCCATTCAATAAATAAAAATTAAAAAAAAGAAAGTCCATTTCTGGCAAAAATTCTAATCCTGGCTAATAAGCCCCAATCTTCATTCCTCTAGGTACTTACAGAACTAGAATGCATTTCTTGTGATCCTGCAGATCAAGGGTGAGAGACAGAGAGAGGAGAGAAACCATAGAACTGTCCCACCACTTATAAAGGTTCCCTGGTGAAGGTTAGGGGCCATTGACTCTGCAGTTGACACCACACTCTTGTCCTGGCCATGCTGACCTGTGACCTGCCCAGTCTCATCTCTGATGTGTTGCCTTGTTATAAAAGCAACACCACTGTGTGCACACTGCCAAACAGTCCCTGCGGTCCCTCACCACACAGCTTTGCTGAAGTTCCTCCCGCTGCTCAGAATGCCTGTTCCTGAGCCCTCCACACCCCCTCACCTCAGCTATGTTCTCCCCATCCCTCGAGACTCACACAAAGACCTGAGGAAGGAATGAAGACATCCGGAGACTATAAGAGATTGAAAACCACTAGCCATAAGTCCAAAGTCAGTATATTGCTTATAAGGGAATGCAACAGGCCTATGATTTCCAAGTAGTTCAATTCTAAGTTATAAGTAGTCACCTAGAATTCCTTTGAATATAATAATAATCTTGCATAAGCAGGGAGGCAGCTATGCTCATCACTATACCAGGAATGCTCTTGTAGAACCATTGAAGGAATGAAAAGAGCATAAAAACCCACAAGTTTGAGCTTCATAATGTCTGTTAATCTACCAAGACATATGAAAAGCAATGAGGGTAGGGGAGATAGCACAGTAGTTATACAAAGAGACTCTCGTACCTGAGGCTTCAAGGTCCCAGGTTCAATCCCATGCATCACCATAAACCAGAGCTGAGGAGTGCTCTGGTAGAAAGGAGAAGGGGTGTGGGCAGGCAATGAGCAGGGACTAAAAAGCCACTGAATTCCCTGTTGGCATATAATAGATTTAATTTTAGATTTCCCAATAGATCAGGAGAGCACTCACTTTTCTTTTATACTGCGAACAAACTTATCAACTTGCAATGCTGGTAACAAAATGAAATTGTGTGTCTCTGATAAAGTTAATTTTTTTTTGCCCTTGTTTTTTTATCGTTGTAGTTTTTATTATTATTGTTGTTATTATTTATGCCATTGTAGTTGGATAGGACAAAGAGAAATGGAGAGAGCAGGGGAAGACAGAGAGGGGGAGAGAAAGATAAGACACCTGCAGACCTGCTTCACTGCTTGTGAAACGACACCCCTGCAGGTGGGGAGTCAGGGGCTCAAACCGGGATCCTTACTCCAGTCCCTACGCTTTGCGCCACCTGTGCTTAACTCGCTGTGCTACTGCCCGACCCCTGATAAAGTTAATTTCTTATTGCTAGGTTAATATCTTGAATTTCCGAATAAGTCATAGTCTAGTTACTGTGGAGAACAATACTTTGAAATCTGGACAGTATAGATTGAAATCATAACAGAAAAACATTTTTGTTTAAGTTTATAATGGAAAAAAACACAGTAGGAGAATTTCCAGTATCCAACCAAATAAGAGTAGGGTCAAATTATCTGTGGCAACAAAGAAGAGAGTTCTGATGAACTGAAATGGTAAGTGCATTTATAGCTCACTGAAGTCACTAGTTATTCAATCTTATCAGGCTCACTATTAGGAAAATTAAAGCCAGATTCTACTTTTGCCTCACCTTTAAGGCATACTATTAATGATCATAGGATGACCTGTGAATGTTCTTTGATCTTTGGTGCGTGCCACAAAGAGTATGTGTATACTACAGGTAAGATATACTCAGCTTCAATTCATTTTAGTTCATTTATTCATCTACTCATTCAACAAGTATTTTTGAATGTGATGTATAACAGTTGAGACAAAGATAATTCTAAAAGAGTGATAAGACATCCCTGAGACACTTCTAAATGGGGGGGTGCACACACCCAGTTGAGAGTACACATTACCATGTGCGAGGACCTGGGTTAAAGCCCTTGGCTCTCACCTGCAGGGGGGAAGCTTCACAAGTGGTGAAACAGGTCTGTACATGTCTCTCTTTCTCTCTCTCCATCTGTACCTCCCCCTCCCTCTCAATTTCCACCTGTCCTATCAAATAAATTTTTAAAAAAACACAGCCTCCAAGAGTGATGGATTCTTCATGTAGGCACTGAGCCACAGCAATAACCCTGGTGGCAAAATAAAGAAATAAATGAAGAAAGAAAGAAATATGCCAGTCAGTATTTTCCAAATAGATTTGTGGAGAGATGTTATAAATAAGAATACACAATAGAATGAAATAGCATCTCTATTCATAAATGGAGGAACTCAGGTCTTTCTCCTTTGCTATTCCTTGAAGGTCCCTGATTTGAGCACTAGTACTATATGGAAGCACCAAGAACAGCACCTGGGGAGCTTCATGGAGGGTGGGGCAGTGCTGTAATGTCTTTCCTCTCTCCCTGTCTGTCCTTCCCACTCTCTACAAAATGGAAACTGAACAGAATATTGGGACAGGGAATTCTCTGAGTGGTACCATACATATGCCAGGCACCAAGATCATTCCCCAGCACTATCTTAAAAAAATAACTTACAAAAAGGCTTGCATCAACTACATAGCTATCATTTGGAGCCTCTTTGAAGCTCTGTTTATTTATTTTTTTTTTTCTGAGCACAAACTGCTCTAACCTTGGGAACTGGTTATTGCTATTTCTCAGGGTACAGGTTCCACCCACAATCTGAGAGTAGAAAATGCCTATTTGGTATAAATTGCTAAGCTATTTGGCGGGGGGGGGGGCAGCAAATGCTCTATCACTATTAATTCAGAGAGAAACATTTTTTTTTTCTTTCTATTTTGTGTTTTGATCAGACAGAACAAAAACTGAGAAGGGAGGGGAGGTAGAGAAGGAGAGAAAATGACACTTGCAGACCTGCTTCACTGCTCATGAAGTGTTCCCCATGCAGGTGTGGAGCAGGGGTTTGAACCCAGGTCTTTGTGCATGGTAATGTGTGCAATCAACAGGGTGCACCACTGCCTGACTCCCATATGAAAACATTTTGAGCATTTACAGACCCCCAAATCATCTACCAAATGGAAATTAACAAATGAAAACTTTAAATGTAGGTATTGTTGAAACACATTATTAATCTAATGGTTTATAGGGGAATCTAGTCATTATAACACCTTTCTTGAGGTTAGAATGTTCAGAGACTAGACCAAGATTTGAGCTGGGTCTAAATATGGATCACAAATTATATTCTTATAATTACAGAAGGACTTTTCTTCATTCTCTTGTCCAAAGTATAATTAGAAAAGCAGAAAAGGGAGTCTGGCTGTAGTACAGCAGGTTAAGCACACGTGGTGCAAAGCACAAGGACCCGTGTAAGGATCCCGGCTCGAGCCCCCAGCTCCCCACCTGCAGGGGAGTTGCTTCACAGGCGGTGAATTAGGTCTGCAGGTATCTTTCTCTCCCCCTCTCTGTCTTCCCCTCCTCTCTCAACTTCTTTCTCTAAAAAAAAAAAAGAAAATCAGAAAAACTGTGTTTCAACTTGCTTCTGAAGCTTTCTAAACACTAGATCTGAAATAGCACTTTTTAAAAATATTTTTATTTATTTTTACTATTGGATAAAGACAGAGAGAAATTGTGAAGGGAGGAGGAGGTAGAGAGGGAAAGAGACAGACACCTATAGCCCTGCTTCAGCACTTGTGAAGCTTTCTTCTTGCAGGTGGGGACCAGGGGTTTGAACCTGGTTTCTTGCGCACTACAATATGAGTGCTTAACCAGCTGCCTCACCCCCTGGCCCCTTGAAACAGAATTTTTAGTTCTCTGAGTCTGAAAGTTCTCTTTCTAAGAAAGGAGACAATTTCTCATTGCAGAAATTTTTTGGAATATCAAATTATAACAAGTAAATTAAATTGACCCCAAATGATAAAATAATAAATATGTAGATAATAGTCATCAATACTCCTTACTAACTTTCTCTGCACTGTTCACCATGGTAAGGAGTGAGACCATTCTAAAAACAAACAAGACAAAACTCTTCAACAATCAACTAAGGTATAAACAATACATGTTAGATGAACTGGATTTCAATAAGCATATGCTACAATTTTTCCACCTGGGTTATTTCAAATATTATTCACAATGCCAATCTCAACCTTTTTTCCTATTTGACCTTGAGCCCTCTAGTCAAGTTTGCATAAACATATATAACGACTATCTTCAAGAAAGTGGATAGAAATAATTTATCTAATACTCTTACAATTCAAGCCAGAGATGAAATCCACATCCAAACTAACAAAATGTTCAATATTACCTCCCGGATGTTATCTGTACTATATTTTTGCCATAATTTTATCTGTTTTCTCCAAATGTTCCATGAATTTTGTGTAAATATTGACAGTGTAGTTACTACAGAAGAAAAAACAAAGAAAAGTCTCTGCCTCAAAGGTGTTCATGTTCTACTGTCTAGTCATGTGAGAAGGAGGCACAGGAAGTAATTGGTGACAAAACAAACCAGCTATTAAGGAGTTCTTTGACAGCAGGGCAAAGTTTCTGGGAACACAGACAAATGATAGATTGCTCCCGATTGCAGGGCTCTAAATAGGGTTCTGTGAAGAAAATTACTTTAAGTAATGTCGCTTTGAGTAAGCTGAGTAGGATTCCACTGTCAGATAAAGTCAGAGAGAGAGAGGGAGAGAGAGAGAGATTAGCAATAGACTAAGAAGCAGGCTAGAACTTGGCCCAGAGAGTAGATGAGAGGATAGCAGTATATTCAGAAACAGTAGCTAGAATAACATGGCCAGAACACAAGCAATAAAGAAAATGAGGTTGAAAATGCAGGTTGGTTGTCGTAGCGCAGTGGGTTAAGCGCACGTGGCGCAAAGCCCAAGGACTGGCGTAAGGATCCCGGTTCAGCCCCCGGCTCCCCACCTGCAGGGGAGTCGCTTCATAGGCGTTGAAGCAGGTCTGCAGGTGTCAGTCTTTCTCTCCCCCTCTCTGTCTTCCCTTCCTCTCTCCATTTCTCTCTGTCCTATCCAACAATGAACGACATCAACAATGGTAATAATAACGACAACGAGGCTACAACAACAAGGCCAACAAAAGGGGGGAAAAATGGCCTCCAGGAGCAGTGGATTCATGGTGTAGGCACCAAGCCCAGAAATAAACTTGGGGGGGGAAAAAAGAAAAGAAAATGCAGGTTAAGGGAAGAGTGTGGAAGATTTTTAAAAAAATATTTATTTATTCCTTTCTGTTGCCCTTATTGTTTTATTGTTGTTACTGATGTCATCGTTGTTGGATAGGACTGAGAGAAATGGAGGAGGGGAAGACAGAGAGGGGGACAGAAAGATAGACACTTGCAGACCTGCTTCACCACCTGTGAAGCGACTCCCCTGCAGGTGGGGAGCCAGAGGCTTGAACCAGGATCCTTACACCTGTCCTCACTTCACACCATGTGCACTTAAGCTGCTGTGCTATCGCCTGACTCCCTGTGGAAGATTTTGAAGGCACAGCTACAAAGCTGACTGTATTCCAGATGCAGTATTCCAGTGAAGGAAAAATATAATGATGTGATCTTAAAGGATGTACAGCTAGTTGGGCTCAGGCAAAAATTAGTAAAGACATGGGCCCCTTGGAATATACCTAAAGTAGAACTACTAGATTTTTCCAAAATGGAGACCCCAAATCTCATCTCCTATATCCCTGCCTTTAGAATCCTGATTATTAAACAATTCATTCTGTTTTATATCTTAATGCTTTTTCAGCCACCAAGTTGTAGATGCTACCATGATGCCAACCTGATTTCCCTGAGCAGATGACCCCACTAATGTGTCCTGGAGCCCCGACTCCTCAGAGCCCTGCCCCACTAGGGAAAGAAAGAGACAGGCTGGGAATATGGATCGACCTGTCAACACTCATGTTCAGTGGGGAAGCAATTATAGAAGCCAGACCTTCCACCTTCTGCACTCCATAATGATCCTGGGTCCATATGCCCAGAGGGTTGAAGAATAGGAAAGCTATTGGGGAAGGGGATGGAATATGGAGTTCTGGTGGTGGGAATTGTGTGGAATGGTAACCCTCGTATCCTAAGGTCTTGTTGATCATTATTAAAACAATTTTATAAAAGAGCCTTGGACTAGATAAAAGGCATGAAAGGACTTAAGTATAACAGTTGTATGCAACTGCTTCTTTAAAGACTTGCCTGGTGGCAACTATCTAAAAAGAGCACACTGTGAATTAGGAGTGACCACACCCAAAGGTTATTTTCACCAAGGGATATGTGATATGGCCGATGCTTTACACAAGGAAATGTCCAGTGATTTGCATTAGCTGGGCACTACAGAGTAATTCAGGGTTTTATACCTTTGTCTTCTCTGCAGACATTCTAATAAAATCTTTAACCTTTTCCCTCTGCAACACTTCTAATTTTATGTGAACATGATTTTGCAGATGATACTTGGCAACTAGGTTTGTCACTATAGGCTGTCCCCAAATATGATTAACCCAGAAAGTCTCCTTTTTAAAAATACTTTGAGCTACATAATAAAGATGTACACTTATGTAAAAATCATACAGTCACAAAATTAAATTCTATCCTTAGACATAAAATCAAAAATGCTGAAACAAATGCAACAAGTCAGTATCTACTGCCATCATTAATTCCTTTCACACCTGAAGTCTGAGCTCTCACCTTTACAGTTGCATTCATTCTTTCAGATGACAAAAAAAAACCACACCTGGACATATACCTCAACAGTTTACTTTAGAAAACAACTGGGAGGGGCGAGGTGGTGGCGCACTTGGTTGAATACATATGATACAATGTGCAAGGACCCAGGTTCGAGCCACTGGTCCCCACCTGCAGGGTGATAGCTTAGAAAATGGTGAAGCAGTGCTGCAGGTGTCTCTCTTTCTCTCTCCCTATCTCCCCCTTCCCTTTTGATTTCTGTCTATCCAATAAATAAATAATAAAAATTAAAAATTTAAAAAATGGGTGCAGAATGACTAAGCACAGATTCCAGGCACTGCTCTGTGTATGTTATTGCATGTACTGTGCATACCAAAAAAAAAAAAAAAAACAAAGGCAGAAAGTATACTCACCCAGCTTCTTCTTTAGGAGCTATAGGATTCTCTGAGTGTGCTGCCCCCAGACTCCAAGATTTCCTCACTTTCTAAGCAAATCATGAACTGGAAGTGTGTGGTGGGGTGGGTGTAAGTTCCTGGTTCAAACACGAGCAACATAGCTGGGTTAACAAATATTCATCACCTCTGGAAAACAAAATCAAAGTTATTTTTCTCTTGGGATTAGGACTTGAGAGCTTATTTTAGTGACAGAAGTAATGATTCACTTTGGACAATCAATTGCACCTTTTCTCTTGCTTTTATGGGCACATACAGTTAAAATTTAATCTACCATGCTATTGGTGACAATTAAGAGTGCTTCTCCTTCTCATTCAAGTTTCCCATTACATCTACTGTATCCATTTACAAGAGTAAATGAAACAATCACAGAGATGCTGGGATACAACATTAATAATGATTGATAAGTACTAAATACACATTAAGAATACAATAATTGAGAGAGGGATCTATTAGAGGTCTATGCTCATCATGTTTGTGTGGGAATCCCAGGACTCCCCCACTAGGGCGCCAGCTGATGGAATGGCCTGATATTGACTAAACAGTCATTGTTAAAGTATGCCAGTCTCTTGCCCTTATTCAGCTTTTGTAGTCCTTACTTTGATAAGGTTAGCTTTGGAGTGATTGAGGGAAGTGCAATAGGAAGTAGGTGTAGAGGGTATCTAGGTCTAAGTAGAAACTATTTGACCAGGTACTTTTAGGTCTTTCAACTTGCTTGCTTCATTTATTGACTCACTGCAAACTACTGTGCACTCTTGCTTTAAAAAAAATGTATTTACAAAAAGGAAACATTGACTAAGCCATAGGATAAGAGTGGTACAACTCCACACAACTCCCACCACCAGAACTCTGTATCTCATCACCTTCCCTGATAGCTTTCCTATTCTTTTTTTTAATTGCAAAATAGACTCATGATGATGGACTGATGGAATAATGGATTGATTGACTGACTCACAATTGTCTGGCTCAATAATAAAGTATTTCAGGTCAGATCAAGCTATACAGGATCTGATAGGGTGCTTTTTTAACCTAGTGTTTTATGATCAAGCACATTTAGCAAAATAAGCAACAAAGCTAGTCAGTTTTCAACAGGATTTCCCCAATAGACATTTATATTTATTATATTAAGAGTGAGAACAGATTTTTATATTTATTTTTCCCTTTTGTTGCCCTTTTTATTTAATTTTAATTTATTTAATGTTTAAAATTAATTTATTTAATTTTTTATTTCCTATTCTTTAACCCTCTGGGAATATGGACCCAAGGTCATTGTGGGATGCAGAAGGTGGAAGGTCTGGCTTCTGTAATTGCTTCCCTGTTGAATATGGGCATTGACAGGTCGATCCATACTCCCAGACACTCTCTCTCTCTCTTTCCCTAGTGGGGAAGGGCTCTGGGGAAGCGGAGCTCCAGGACACATTGGTGGAATTGTTTGTCCAGGAAAGTCTGGCCAGCATCATGTTAGAATCTGGAACCTGGTAGTGCTTTAAGGTATCACTGGTCATCTCCATCAGGAACAACATAATGGAACCCTTTGGGGGGCCCCATAGGACCTTGCCCTCAATGTGGATCAACAATGGTAGAAAATGTCCCATCCTCAAAGGGGGGTTGGATAACATACTCTATCCACCACCTGAAGAAGATGGGTCCTGAAATTGGTGCAACTCAGAATGTTCCTACTGACGACCACAGAATCCAAGTTCGGACCTACAGGGATGTAGAGGTTACATAGGCTCTTATGCTGAATATGGGCCCCATGTCAAATCCAAGGATGTCTACAGCCAACAATATTTATATATTTTTCCCACATTTGGGAGCTACTCTCTTCCCTGATCCAGCTTTCTAACCCTTTTTCCAGCCATGACATCATCTCCCCAAACAACTTGGGTCCACCTGCATATCAGATGTCAGGCTCAGGCAAAAATTAATAGTCGTGGGCACTTTGGAATATACCTAGAATAGACCTAATAGCTACTTCCAAAACGGAGACCCCAAATCTTTGTTTGCAATATTCTAGCCTTTAGGTTCATGATTAATCAACAATTTGTATGGCTTTATATTTTAATGCTTTTTCAGCCACCAGGTTCCTGATGCTAACATGATGCCAACTGGACTTCCCTGGACAGATGATCCCACCAATGTGTCCTGGAAATCCGCTTCCTCAGAGCCCTGCCCCTCCAGGTAAAGAGAGATAGGCTGGGAGTATGGATTGACCTGTCAACACCCATGTTCAGTGGGGAAGCAATTACAGAAGCCAGACCTTCCAACTTCTGTACCCCATAATGACCCTGGGTCCATACTTCCATGGGGCTAAATAATAGGAAAGCTATCTGGGGAGGAGATGGGTTATGGAGCTCTGATAGTGCGAATTATACCCCTCTTATCCTATGGTCTTGTTAGCATTTCTATTTTATAAATAAATTAATTTAAAAAACACAGAACTTTATTATTTTTCAATATGATGCTCTAAGTTCTTAAATAGTCTACTTACTTGCAAAGTATAAGAACTTTACTCTGCTCATAATGAAAGGACAAAGCTCTTTATTTCAGATTAAATATCAGTAAGGTAATATAATATACACCTGTCTATGCAGACTTTTAAGATATTAACAAAAAAATTAATCTTAGGTTATTTTGTACACAAAGCCAATCTGTTTTAATGTCATTACACTAAAAAAGATCTAAAGTGGCTAAGGAATTTTAAAAACAAAGAGGCTTGAAAAAAAGGATGACAACAGACATTTCACACCAGACTATACAACTTAATCTAGGAATTCTTTTGGGTCTTTAAACTCTTTGACTTCGAAACTCTGATATCTAAGTAAACCAAATCTTTAACTGAATTCTGTGTTTTTTTGTTTGTCTGTTTTAGGTACAAGAGGATACCCCCAAACATTGAGATAAGCAGGTTCATCACTCCTCAAATTGCCTCCATTTCTGGGATTGTATTACATGTCCTTCTTCACTACTGTCGCCTAATGAATTGCAAGGCTTCATGGGTAAAGAAAGGTTGACATGTTCATAGAATAACAAAGCAGAACACCAAGAAAGCTCTATCTGCTTCTCAAACCCTCTCAGCTCAAGGCACAGGTTACCTCTGGCTCACATCAACCCACTTCTCCCTCATGAGTTTGCTGACATGGCCATCTATTTATGTTGCTATGGAGGGAAAAAAAAGGCAGTTTCATGAACTGGCTTTTTCTCAGATGTAATAAATAAAATAAATCTTTTAAAAATCGTAAAATTTGTATTTTCACTGTCATCACCTACATTAATTATGCACTGTTGTCATGGGATTCACCAATCTGAGTCAATTTTTTTTTCAGATAGAGAAAAACAGAAACAAAGAGGTAGAGGGAGATGGAAAGGCACCACAGCACTGATGTGTCCCTCTATAGGTGGGGGCCTAAGGCATGACTATGACAAAGCAGACCCACTATCCAGGTGAGCTACCTTGCCAGCACCATCTCCGCACTTATAACAACTGAATAAATTGAATACAATTTTCCATTTTGTTGCTGCAAACTCTGTAGACAAACTGATTAACTGAGATCCTGTGACCCATTGTGTTCCCCTCTCCATATATATATATGTGTGTGTGTGTGTGTGTGTGTGTGTGTTGTGAGTGTATGTAGTACACATATATTTTTTACATGATTTATTTTCATAATTTAGGGAACTATACAAAATTATTGATTTATAAAGCAGGGATTTTTAATATGGAAAAGATAAAAGCAAAATGGGAAGGGTCACACTGGTAAAATTGCATTTCTCTGCTGCATAATAAAATAATACCTTGAATTAAGGAACATAGTGATAGTGTGAGGGGAATAAAAACATCAGTGACTGATAGAAAACATATGACATCAAGAGCTCAGGAGATAGCATAATCATTATGCAAAAAGACTTTTTGTGCTTGAGGCACCAAAGGTCCCAGGCTCAATCTCCAGCACCACCATTAGCCAGAGTTTAGCAGTGTTTCATTAAAAAAAATGTTTAAAGGGAGTCAGGCTGTAGCGCAGCGGGTTAAGCGCAGGTGGCGCAAAGCACAAGGACCGGCATAAGGATCCCGGTTCGAACCCCGGCTCCCCACCTGCAGGGGAGTCGCTTCACAGGCGGTGAAGCAGGTCTGCAGGTGTCTGTCTTTCTCTCTTCTCTGTCTTCCCCTCCTCTCTCCATTTCTCTCTGTCCTATCCAACAACGACAACAACAATAATAACTACAACAATAAAACAACAAGGGCAACAAAAGGGAATAAATAAAATAAATATTTAAAAAATAAAAAACAAAAAACAAACAAAAAATGTTTAAATATGGCACCTGAAGCAGTCACGCACAGATTGTTCTAGATGTGGAACTGACATTTCCAGTTAACTTTATTGTTTTTAGTTCTTTTTTTTCCTCACCTCTATGATCCCACCACTCCCAGTGGATTATTCCCCTCCCTTTTCTTTTTCCATCTTTTTTATTTGATCTATAGAGAAGGTAAAACACAGAGAGAGAAAGGGAGACACAAAGAATAACAGAAACCACCGTACCACTTCACTACTAATGGAGCTTTGCAAAGTGCTACCATATGGTAGTCAGGGTCTTGAACTCGTGTCTTTGCATATGGTAAGTTCTCACTCCACCGGGTGAGCTATCTCCTGGAACTTTTTTTTTTGTTATTGTTGTTGTTCATTTTATTTTCTATTAATTGAGGTGATTTGTTTTACAGGCCTATTTGTATTTTGGGGGTACACTACATAATGCTTCAAAATGTGTTACCACACTTCACCTATCACCAAAGTGCCAATCTCTTTCCACCATGTGACTTTGGGGTCCCCAACACTTCCCTTTTGGTAATCTCAGATCTGTTGTCATAGACTAAAAGGTTATGTTCAAATTTGTATCTTTAAATCCCATATAAAAGTGAAAGCATCTGGTATATGTCTTGGATAGCCAGTGAAGGTCTAAGGAATGTTAAGTCATGTTTCAATAGCTGCATTTGCAAGTAAAAAAAAAGAAAGAAAAACATTCTAGAAGCTGCTCTCAGCACAATCTTTCCCTTCCACTAAAGGCCAGGGTCTTTACCACAGAGATAGTAAAAAGTCTGATACAAAGTAAGACATAACAGTCCTTCACAAACAAAGGGTAATGTCAGAAAGTGTGATTCATCAATAATCAATTTCAGCAGTTCATTTATCCTTAATTTCCAGTTTCAAGAACATTCCCTCTTTCAATGAGGATTTCATCAGGGGTTACCATGAATGGACTGTAAATTAAGAGAAACATGTACATGAGCATAACCTAAAGAATATATCCCAATCCATTTATTCATTATACAATAAATGAGATAAATAATTTTGGCAGAAAGCTATTAAATATTAGATAGTAAGAGATTTACTTCAAAAACTTCAAGAAAATAAGTTATAAGGACAGTTTAATTTTCATGTATAAGTTAAGAGTTAAGGAATCGGGGGTTGGGCAGTGGCTCAGTGGGTTGGGTGCATGTGGCGCAAGGCACAAGGACCAGCATAAGGATCCCGGTTCCAGCCCCCGGCTCCCCACCTGCAGGGGAGTCACTTCACTCGTGGTGAAGCAGGTCTGCAGGTGTCTATCTTTCTCTCCTCCTCTCTGTCTTCCCTTCCTCTCTCCATTTCTCTCTGTCCTATCCAAAAACAAACATCAACAATGGCAATAATAATAGCCACAACAAGGCTACAACAACAAGGGCAACAAGAGGAAAAAAACGGCCTCCAGGAGCAGTGGATTTATGGTGCAGGCACCGAGCCCAGCAATAACCCTGGAGGAAAAAAAAAAGAGTTAAGGAATGAAGAACTCAGAGAGAAGATAATAAATGCAAATGATATGCCAGGAGCACTTTACAAAATTCTACTTTGGAAATTGAAACTTTCATTGAACTTTACACTGGATAGTTGAAGTTATTATCTTATTTTCAGAAAAAAGGAAATCAGCAAATAAGTCATAGGGAGTAAGGGGGAAAAGTTCAGAAAATTAAATACTGAGAGCACATTATTTTGTCATATTTTCAAAAAGAATAATCATATATTTTTAAATATTTTTTATATTTATTTTTATTTATTTATTCCCTTTTGTTGCCCTTGTTGTTTTATTGTTGTAGTTATCATTGTTGTCATAAGAATATTCATATTTTTAAAATTTATTTATTAATGAGAAAGATAGGAGGAGAGAGAAAAAGAACCAGACATCATTCTACGGGGATTGAACTCATGACCTCATGTTTGAGAATCCAATGCTCCATCAATTGCACCACCTCCCGAACCACAAGAATAATCATATTAAATATGAATTTATTCTAATAACTTATTGGGTGACTGTATAGAGAACTTTATGTACACCCAGGAGGTTCACGTATAAAGTCCCGGGTACAACCCTGGCACCAGACATGCCAGAGCTGAATGGTGTGTCTGCCTCTATCTCTCTCCGCCCCCCTCTCTCTCTCTCATAAAAATACACAAATAAAGAATTCAAAAGGGACCAGGTGGTAGTGCATCTGATTGAGTGCACATTTTATAGTGTACAAGGATCCAGCTTCAAGCCCCTGGTCCCCACCTACAGGGAGAAAGCTTCCCAAGTGGTGGAGCAGGGCTGCAGGTGTCTCTGTCTCTCTCCCTATCACCCCCTTCTCTATCAATATTTGGTTGTCTCTATCCAATAAATAAAGATAATAAAAAGTTAAGAATTCATAAAAGTAGTTTATGTTGAAGTCTACAGAAGTCAAATAAATTCTATTTTTCATAAAGAGAAACTTTTGGGGGGTCGGGAGATAACTCGCCCAACAGAGTACACACTTTACTATGTGTGAGGACTCTAGTTTGAGTTCCTCAACCATCACACCGGAGAATCATGAAAAGGAGAGGTTTCACAAGTGGTGAAGCTATGGTGCTATGGTCTCTCTTCTCTTCTCTTCTCTTCTCTTCTCTTCTCTTCTCTCTCTCTCTCTATCATTCTCTTTAAAAAGTACCTGCTTTCACTGGTTGAGATCAGCAGATGTAGTATCAAATGGCATATATCAAAGGAAACATAAGGAAAATGAGCAAAGCACCAGAGGTTTCAGGATTGGGAGAAATATGGATTTTACAGAGAATTCTTCAGTTTAAGAAGGCAATAGATAATTATTATTATTATCAAGTTATTTGGGAACTCGGTTTATTTTGAAAATCCTATAGTTAAGATTTACTGTACCATGTAAGACCTTACCATGATTTATATAATTTAAAGCTATTTACAAATAACTCCATCTTATATACTGACAAGACTGGTTGCTTCTGGTCTCCCTCATCTAAGATTATAAGTGATTTAATATATTTAAAAGTTATTGCTAGAAATGCATTAACAATTTAAGCCCAGTGTTAAAATTTAATCAGTTTACTAATGAGAACTTAAGTGCTTAGATTAAAGGAATATATACTCAAAACTGAAGTCTATGCATTAAAAAGTTTAAGACATTCAATCCGTTTCCCCCTTTTCATATTGATTAAATAGTGATGTATACAACTATAAGTTTTTTTGTTTTTTTTTTTCCCTCCAGGGTTATTGCTGGGCTCGGTGCCTGCACCATGAATCCACCGCTCCTGGAGGCCATTTTTCCCCCTTTTTTGTTGCCCTAGTTGTTGCAGCCTCGTTGTGGTTATTATTGCCATTGTTGACGTTGCTTTGTTGTTGGATAGGACATACTGCAAAAGAAGAAATGCTGGAAGTACCAACTTCTTGATCATTTTTTATATTTGTATTTATTTATTTATTACTGGATAGATATAGAAAGAAACTGAGAATGGAGGAGGGGGAGGGGAGGGGAGGGAGGGGAGGGGAGAGAGAGAGAGAGAGAGCGCGAGCGCGAGCGCATGCTGCAGTTCTGCTTCAACACTGGTGAAGCTTTCCTCATACTGGTGGGAACCAGGTGCTTGAACCTGGGTCCTGGCGCACTGTAATGTGTGCACTTAACCAAGTGTTCCACCGCCCCCCATCTTCTCTATTTCAAGCTATACTACAAGGCTAATGTAAACAAAACTACGCTACTGGCATAATAACTGACACATTGATCATGAGAAATAACAGAGATTCAAGAGATAACCCCGGATGTGGGGGCGATCTGGCCGCAACATCTGTCACCCCATTGATAGCCAGGGTGATTCTGCTGATCTGGCTGGCTAGCAGTGTCCCCTTCCCCCCTCACTGCTCCATGTGCGTCCTTCCCACACTGTGCACTCTGTCCAAGAGGATGAGCTTCCCCAAACAGAGATGGGCCCGTCTTCAGTCAAAGATATACGGATAGCTGCGTTCCCCTGCTACAACATCCAAACAAGCTCTCAAGAGACAACCCCTTCTATGTATGGCTAATTATTTTATGACAATGAAGAAAGAGCATACAGCAGAGAAAAATATGTAAATAAATGATATTGGGAATACTGGACAGTCACATACAAAAGAACATGACTATTTTTGACCATACACTAAAATCACTTTAAATTTGATAAAAGCTTTTTTATATTTACTTATTTATTTATTGGATAGTGACCAAGAGAAATTGAGAGGAAAAGGGAGATCAAGAGGGTAAGAGAAGGAGAGACACTTGCAGCACTAGTTCACTGCTCATGAAGCTTTCCCCCTTCAGGTAGGGACTGTGGGTTTGAACCCAAGTCCCTGCAACTGGGACATCTTATCTGTACTCTAAGAATTGTGCCACCACCAAGTCCCTAGATAAAAATCTTGAACATGGCAGAGGGCAGATAGCATAATGGTTATGCAAATAGACTCTCTTGCCTGAGGCTCCAAAGTCCCAGGTTCAATCCCCTGCACCACCATAAACCAGAGCTGAACAGTGCTCTGGTAAAAAAAAAAAAAAAAAAAAAAACTTGATCATATGACCTGCAACCATGAACTGCTTAAAGAAAACCACAGGTTGTAAGTTTCTTGACATCAGTCTGATAACATTTGGGATTTGACCTTAAAAACAAAGGCATTTTGAAATATCTTTATACTCTTAAATATAAAATAAAAGTAAGCAAGTGGGACATCATCATCCTAAAAAGCTTCTGTATAGCAAAGGACCAAAAGATAACCTCCTGAATGAGAGGAAAAAATGCAAATCATATATAGATAAGGGATTAATATCCAAAATATAGAAAACACTCACATTGGACTGGTGCAAGGGCTATATCATGTCATTAATAAATACCTGAATCAACCAATGAGAGAGGCATTTTCAGTGGCATTCCTTGACACTGAAGCTCAGTTCCACAAAACATAATCGCACTGAAAAATCACCTTTGGGGGCCGGGTGGTGGTGCACCTGATTGAGCGCACATGTTACAATGCACAAGGACTCAGGTTCAAGCTTTGCCAGTGGTGAAGCAGTGCTGCAGGTGTTTCTCTATCTCTCCCTCTCTATATCCCCCTTCCCTCTCGATTTCTGACTATCTCAACGCAATAAATAAAGATAATGAAATAATTTTTTAAAAAGAAAAAAAACACCTTGGGGGTTGGTGGACACATAGTAGTACTAAGCGCAAGGACTCATTCAAGGATCCGAGTTCAGGCCTCGGGCTTCCTACCTGCACAGGGGATGCTTCATAGGTGGCAAAGCAGGTTTGCAGGTCTCTCTCTCTCTCTTCCTATCTCTCCCCATGCCTCTTAATTTCTCTGTCCTCTCCAATAAAATAGAAAAAAACAAACAATGGCCACCAGGAGCAGTGGATTCATAGTTGGGACAGAGTGACATACACACACCTAAGCCTTTTCTGCCTGGATAGAGAGAAGTCTGTACTTACCTGAGCGTGAGAAAAGCCAGGTGCAGAGGTCAGCAAATCTGGAGCTGCAGAGAGGAGATGGCTGAACTTGTCCACCAGGGCAGAAGGAAAGTGCCTCCAGGCCTTTGCTGAAAGAGAGAGTAAAGGGAGTGAAGAACAGGCTCCACTAGAGTGACAGAAAGGGAGAAGGAGTCACCGGGACCATGGAGGCAGGGATCAGGAGAAAGTCAAGGGCCCTGGAGAGAGTGAGGTGGAGGACCTAAGCCAGGTGGCAGCTGGAGTGGATGTAGAAGTCGCCGAGGTCAGCTGCCCTCCAGCTGAGCGTTTGGGGAGTAAACATTAACCAGGGTGGTCACGGAAGTATTGTCAATTGCCTCAATTTTATTGATTTTATAATTTTTCATTTATTATTTGCCTCCAGGGTTACTGTTGGGGCTCGGTGTTAGCACTACGCATCTACCACTCCCGACAGCCCCCCTTTTTTTCTTTGCTTTTTTCCTTTTCTTTTTTCTTTTAATTCGATAAGACAGAAATTGAGAGGGGAGGGGGAGAAAGACACCTGCAGACCTGGTTCGCTGCTCGTGAGGCGTCCCCGCTGTAGGTGGGGAGCGGGGGCTCGAACCATCATCCTTCCCGGGATCATTGCGCTTAGTACTATGAGGGCTTAACCTGGTGCGCCACTGCCCAGCCCCTGGAACTGTCAATTTCTAAGCAGGCAAGTGCACTAGGATGCCAATCAGTCAAGTTGCTCACAGGATCCAGGCAGGCAAGTCATTGAAAATGGCCGCAATTGTGTTGATTAGGGGAGTGGCCAAGTGAGATCAGGCTGGGCGCAGGGACCAGCGACCAGCGGGCCGGAGGGCAAGCAAGTGGGCTGCGCAGACGCAAGCGCCACCTGCAGACATGCGCACTCGCGGCCGGCCGGCGCCGCTCGCTCAACCCCCAGTTGCACACACGCCACCGGCCGCTTCTGCCCGCTGTCTGTGCGATGTGCTAGTAAACAAGTCTGGCAACCCGGAAACAAGGCCGGAAGCTGCATGTGGGCACAGCCAGCCCTCCTGGGAGCCCTCTAGTCCTTCCAACCCCTCGCCATGTCCCCTGCGACCCCCGCCATATCTCCTGCAGCCCCATGTCCCCTCCAACCCTTCGCCATGTCCTCCCCAGCCCTCGCCATGTCCCCTGCAGCCTCCCACCATGTCCACTCCAACCGCTCGCCATGTCCCCTCAGCCCCCGCCATGTCCCCGCCCGCCCCCACGGGTTTCTAGGCCTTGTTCAGCCTCTCGCCATGTCCCCCTCAGCCCCTGCCATGTCCCCACCCGCCCCCACGGGTTTCTAGGCCTTGTTCAGCCTCTGCGCGTCCTGGAGGCCCGGCCTCCATCGCAGCGGCCACTCTGCTTTACTTGGTCTCCTTCCACTTTCCCCATGCTCCACTGCTGCCTCCGCCGCCATGGTTCCCTGGAAGCGGTGGCCAGGGCGCCACGTGAGGGCGAGGGCGAGGGCGAGGGCTCCGCAACAGCCAGCTCAGCCCGCAGCAACTGACCACCGCGTCCTCTTCCCGCGGGACACTGGCCTTGACACACTTCTCGCGAGACTTCCAGTGGCAGCGCAGAAGGGACGAAGCACACGGACAGGACAATGCAGCTGCAGAATCCATGCAGGGCGAGTCCATCCGTGGCCTCGTCAGGAAGCCCACCTGGAAACAACGGGGACAACAGCCTATAGGTCGGCGACCTGCAGAGGAGCCTGAGCCGCAGGCACTTCTTCTTCTAGCGTTTGCCCTTCTTCCGTAGCCAGTCAACAGCGTCAGGTTGAGCCTGATGCAAAGTTTCGAGACCTCCTTTGAATCTGGAGAGGTGGCAGTCGCTGACTATGTGGGTCATAGTCTACTGCCACTGAGTGGAAAGATGCCCACATGCATAACTTCCCGGGGCGCTACTGCCTGCACCTGCACCTGCACCTGCACATCTAGCCCATCAGAGTTGGACAACCATCTCAACACCCTGCAGGATTCGGAGGCCCTGAAATCCAGCCTGGAGGGGTTCCTCTTTGACAGCCTTACCCTGGGTGACAGCGACAAGAACTGAGATCGCAATGCCTGTCCTATGCACAGGATGCCTATTTCAACATTTCCTTTTTTCATAACATTCATTTCCCTTTGTTCTTCCAGGTTTGCAATTTTTCCTAAGAAAATTATTGGTTTCTAAAAACATAAAGGCCCTTGACTATGTATGTGAACTCCAAACCTTCTGTTTTAAACAGGTATCAGGGTCTCTCTTCCCACCTATGCCCCCATCTACATGCAGCTTGAGGTCTCTGGGATGGGGAGATGGCATAACATGGAAGGAACCCTGGAAAACCCAAAGTCGATCTTTCCCTTAGACATAATTAAAAAAAAAAAAGTGGGGTGGGGTGCTGGTTTGGGACCGGGTAAATAGTAAAAGTCGAAAACATGGCCGGAAAAAAAACCATATATGCATTTGCCTTTCAAGAATGAGTTAGGAGGATCCAAGAAATAATAATAGCAGGTTCTTAAATTTTACCTGAAAACTTAGTTTATTATAATGACGAAAATGTGTTGATTCTAGTTAGCAAGAAACCTTGGAAACCAGCTTGACAGAGTACTTCCTTGTCAAGTTCGCCCTGTGGTAGCAGGAAGTGTGATACGGAGATGTCCTAGGTCATCATATAGGACATACACACTGCTTTCTTTCTTTCTCTCCCTCCCTCCTCCATTCCCTACACTTCCCTCCTTTTTCCTTCCTTCCTTCTATCCTTCCTTCCTTCCTCTCTCTCCCTCCCTTCTTTCATTTTTCTTCTTTCTTTCTTTCTTTCTTTCTTTCCCACTGCAAAACTCCTAGCTTCAGGCACCAATGGCTGGGCTTGGAGTGGAGACCTAAGACGAAAAATTCAACACTTGGATAGTGAAAGGGTCTGGTCACAAAGATAGAGGGGACAGGAAAGGATTTTATACCAAGGCTGACACCCTCCCCACAGGATGGTGACTCATCACCACTCAAGCTTGAGGTCCTGAAAATAAAATAAACCCCAAAGGCAGCAGCACAATGTTCCCTACTAGATAAACAAAACAAATTCTAAAATGGTTAATGCTGGTACAGAATGAATGATAAAGAATATTCAAGGAGCAGCAAAATAGCTCACTAACATAGTGCTGCCCTTTTAAGTGCACTATGCTGGTTTGAGTCAGGCCACCATCATACAGGAAGAAGCTTCAGTACTATGGAATCTCCTCTCTGTTCCTGTCTCTAACTGAAAAAGTCATCCCAGAGTGGTGAAGCACTACCCATGCTGCAACAAAATAAAATAGCAAAAGTCAGTCTTAACAACACAGAAATGGGGAGTCTAACAGTTAACTTAAAATCATTATTATGGGGAGTTGGGCAGTAGCGCAGCGGGTTAAGCACAGGTGGTGCGAAGTGCAAGGACCAGCATAAGGATCCCAGTTCGAGCCCCCAGCTTCACAGGTGGTGAAGCAGGTATGCAGTTATCTATCTCTCTCTCCCCCTCTGTCTTTTCCTCCTCTTTCCATTACTCTGTCCTATCCAACAAAAATGACATCAATAACAACAATAATAACTACAACAATAAAATAACAAGGGCAACAAAAGGAAATAAATATTTAAAAAATTATTATGAAGAAAATACATGATCCGGGGCCGGGTGGTGGCGCACCTGGTTGAGCGCACATGCTACAATGTGCAAGGACCCAGGTTCAAGCCCCTGGTCCCCACCTGCAGGGGGAATGCTTCACAAGTGGTGAAGCAGGGATGCAGGTGTCTCTCTCTGTCTCTCTCTCTCCCTCTGTCACCCCCTTCCCTCTCCATTTCTGGCTGTCTCTTATCTAATAAAGATTTAAAAAAATTAAAAAAAAAGAAAATACATGATCTACTTGAAAGGCACCCAGAATAAAAATGAGAAAGAAAACAAGGGGTTCTTTACCTAAGAGGCTGAAGCTACAAAACATATTCAAATGTAGATGATGAATATTTAAAAACACAGTGAATAAAATCAAAGATTCAGTGGAAAATGTGCTAAGCAGGACCACTACTACAGAAGGACGAGTCAGTGAAATGATGAAGGGTTCGTTGCCTTTACTTTTATTTTTTTGCCTCCAGTGATATTGCTGGGGCTCAGTGCCTGGACTACGAATCCACTGCTCCTGGAGGCTATTTTTTCCCTTTTGTTGCCCTTGTTGTTTATCGTTGTTGTTATTATTGTTGTTGTTATTGCTGTTGTTGTTGTTGGGCAGGACAGAAAGAAATCGAGAGAGGAGGGGAAGACAGAGGGGGAGAGAAAAATAGACACCTGCAGACCTGCTTCACCACTTGTGATGTGACCCCACCCTGCAGGTGGGGAGCCAGGGGCTCCAACTGGGTCCTTATGCTGGTCCTTGCATTTCGTGCCATGTGCACTTAACCTTTTGCGCTACTGCCTGACCCCCTTGCCTTTACTTTTAACACTTGGCTTTTTGTTTATTTTATGATAGTTCTCTGCTTCCTTATGCTTCTTTGTGTCCTACCTCAAGGCCTAAATCATGTCACCTGTAACACTGATTTCCCAAAGAGTTCTTCTTCTAGCGTTTGCCCTTCTTCCGTAGCCAGTCAACAGCGTCAGGTTGAGCCTGATGTAAAGTTTCGAGACCTCCTTTGAATCTGGAGAGGTGGCAGTCGTTGACTATGTGGGTCATAGTCTGTCTGTAGCCGCAGGGGCAGTTCGGGTCGTCTCTGGCTCCCCAGCGATGGAACATAGCGGCGCACCGGCCATGGCCTGTTCGATAGCGATTGAGGAAGGCCCAATCATAACGTGCTAGGTCAAAGCCGGGTTGACGCTTGCAGGGGTCTGTGATGAGGTGTCTGTTTTTTACCTCAGCTGACTGCCAACTCTGTTTCCAAGAGACTGGAACAGAGAAGTTCAGTGTAGGCATAGGGGACCAGATTGGGTGACAAGACGTCAAGCGTTGGACAGGGTGGGCGAAGATATCCGCGTATATTGGCAGGTCCGGTCGAGCGTAGATGTGAGAAATGAACTTAGATGATGCCACATCCCGACGAATATCTGGCGGGGCGATGTTGCTAAGAACTGGCAGCCATGGAACGGGGTGGAACAGATGGTTCCAGAAATTATCCTCATGGAGGAATATAATTTGGAGTCGACCAAGTGGACATGGGGGCTACGGAACCATACTGGGGCACAGTATTCTGCAGTGGGACAGCATAATGCCAGAGATGATGATCGTAGTGTGGAAGCGCTCGCGCCCCATGAGGAGCTGGCCAGTCTTGCAATGATGTGATTCCTCGTGCCCACCTTTGCTGCAGATTTTATGAGATGTTCGTGAAATGACAGAGTGCGATCGAGAGTAACGCCAAGATAGACTGGCTGGGCTTCATTCCGGATTCTCGTATCGCCAAGCTGCACATTAAGCTCACGCGAGGCCGAGGCATGGTGTAGATGGAAAACAGATGATACCATTTTTGCAGTGCTAGGGATTAGTCGCCATTTTTTACAGTAATCAGATATCAGAGACATGTCTTTCGTGAGTGTTTCCTCGAGGATGTCGAACTTGGATGCCTGAGTTGCACAGCAGATGTCATCGGCGTAGATGAACTTCCTTGAAGAAGTTTCTGAGAGGTCATTGATGTAAATATTAAATAGCGTAGGAGCCAGAACAGAGCCCTGGGGGAGGCCACTTGAGACAGGTCTCCATCTGCTAGACTTGTCACCCAGATGCACCCGGAATCTTCTGTTTTGGAGAAGAAACGATATAGTGTTGGCCACCCATGGAGGCAGGCATCTTGAGATCTTGACTAGGAGACCACGGTGCCAGACCGTGTCATAGGCTGCTGTGAGATCAACAAAGACAGCACCCGTCTTTAAATTCTTCTGGAATCCATTTTCAATGTAAGTTGAGAGGGCCAGGGCTTGTTCGCAGGTAGATCTTCCTGGGCGGAAACCAGCTTGTGCGGGTGATAGGAATTTCTCTGTAAGATGAGAAATACGTGACAGAAGCAGCCTCTCACGGAGTTTGTAACACACGGAGAGGAGAGAAATTGGTCTATAGCTGGTGGCCAGTGTTGGGTCTTTCTTTGGTTTCAAAACCGCTATAACCTTCGCACGATGCCAAACTTTGGGCATAGACTCAGATTCCAAGATGTGGGACAGGAATGAAGCGAGCCACTTCTTTGCCGCGGGACCCAGGTTAAGAATGAGTTCTGGGGTGATGTTATCATCATCCCAAAGAGTGAAATCCCTTTAATAATCCATAGGTACAAGTATCCCCATGTTACTGTAGAATAGTTAGGCTCTCCTCCCAATATCGTGCTAGCGCAATATTTTCAGACTCTTGCTAGTAATTGATCAAGTATGTGTTATTATTTTTGTTCTACATGAGAGAATCCATATTCAGTGTTTCTGCCAAGGCAAAATTATCCAATACTATCATAATTTTTAGTAACCTAATTTCTGCTCTCACTGTTAATCATTAGAGTTAAAACTAGGGCAAGAACATATTGCTTTATTTATTCTCTTTTCAAAATATTTTAATTAGAGAGTAAAGTAGAGAAGTAAAGATTATTGATAGATAGATAGATAGGCAGACAGACTGAGCAAAGTACTACTCAGCTCTGGCTTAGGATAGTTATAGGAACTAAACATTAGGGCAGGGATAGACAGCATAATAGTTATACAAAGAGACTCTCATGCCTGAGGCTCCAAGGTCCCAGGTTCAATCCCCCGCATCACCATAAGCCAGAGCTGAGCAGTACTCTGGGGGAAAAAAAGGAGTTGAATTTGGGACCTTGGAATCTCAGGCATGGAAGCCTTTTGCAGAACCATTATTCTATCACCCCAGCCATATACTTGTTATATATTTTTAATATTTATTTATTTGTTCACTTTGCTGCCCTTTTTATTGTTGTTGTAGTTACTATTGTTGTTGTTATTGATGTCATTGTTGGATAGGACAGAGAGTAATGGAGAGAGGAGGGGAAGACAGAGAGGGCGAGAGAAAGATAGACACCTGCAGACCTACTTCACTGCCTGTGAAGCGCCCCCGACCCCGCAGGTGGGGAGCCGGGGCCTCGAACCAGGATCCTTACACCAGTCCTTGCGCTTCACACCACATGACCCCCTACTTGTTATATGTTGACCCCTAACACCTGACCCCCTACTTGTTATATTTTGAAACATTCATTTAATGACTTCAGCTCTGTATTCCTTTGTAATTCTGATTCTGTTTTTTAAGAGGGAGAAACACTATAGCACCCAGGGTCACAATACTCCCATGTGGTCTACTAGGGGTTTGAACATGAGTTTCTCACATAGTATAGCAGGTGCCCTCCCAGGTGAGCTATCTCAATGGCCCATGTAATTTTAAATTCTTTAAACCCTTACAGCTCTGAGTCATTGTCAGGTCTGGAAACACAATACTTCAATAAGAACTTGTCTGGCTACTTCAAACCTGACTGAATGTTGGATATATCATCTACAACTGAATTCTGTACTGGACCATGGAAAGTCTATGGTCAAACCAGTAACCAACTTCTCAAAAGGAACCAAATTTTTATGGCATATGGTGAAAAGCCCTTGACATTTGTCTATCAATTCAGATTAATCAATAAGGGATGCCATACCCACTCCTGTTTAATACTCTGCCACCTGCAACCCCTTTACAAAATATGTATAAAGAAGGAGAGGCATATGACCATAAAATCTGACACTTGCTAACAGATAAACTAAATCTCTTGCTTATTTAGTGGCATCTTATTTCTTCCTCCTGTTTTGTATCTGCTTTTATGAGAAAAGTGTCATACCATCCTGTCAGTCTATGAGGCCACGCAGCTGTGTAAGGCCTTTAGTGTAAAAAAAATGAGGTGTGTCTCCCAGTTAGCCCCTCCCTACCAAGCTGCAGATCAGGTCACTCACCATAGACACTAACTTGCATCAACCTCTGCCTTGATTGAGTCCTATTTAAAGTTCAAACAAACAAAGAAAAAGAAACCTACACTCTAACAATATGACTAGTATTTTGTGTGCCCTCTTAAGGTCCATCTTCATCAGTGGAACAAAATGCAAAGATAGACCTAAAGACACCTCAACAGCTGGCAAATGAACTTACCTCTCCCCTGGCACACTTCATAGTTCCTTCATCATCCACCATTTTAATGTACTCATCTCTGGACTAGCTTACTACAGCTCTTTTCTAGGCCTACCAGGTCTGAAATTGATGTTGACTTTGGTTTTGGAAAACCTGGTAAACCTGGTCAGAACTTTCCAGACTCTCCAGGAGGCAGCACTGCTATACTACTGGCTGAAGTCTACTTCCTGGAGTGGAGTCATCTCCTTGAGCACAGGATCAGGAACCTGTGCCTCACCTTGGAAGTCACTCCTTAAACCAGCACTGGCCATAGAAGCTCAAGAAATGGCTCTGCAATCACTAACCTAAGTAGCATTAGACAACAGCACAGTCAAGCACAAGTCCTGGATTAGTGTGGTCTTCTGTGTGCACTGGGGAGTCAAACTTCTTGTTCCATAAAATCAGAACATCTTTCACTGTTTGGCCATCAGATCAACGATAGCAACTCACAGCAAAAAGTTTCACTTTGACACTCAACTTGCACAGAAGTAAAATTGGTTTTCTACAAATAGAAAAATGAATGACTATCCTCATAGCTAATTTGCCAGAAAGTATCAGGATTACACAGTGCTTCCTAAAGAACGCTATAAATTCATTAAGTTTGAATATTATAACCACCAATGTGTAGGAACATTTCCAGTTGTGCTTCAGTCTGGTTTGTGGTAATTCTCATAAATGTATTTGTTTAGTTTCATATACATGTTTAATTTAATTTAGTGTTTATTCTAACCAGGGTTATTGTTGGAGCTTTGTGCCTGCACAAGGAATACACTATTCCCAGTGCCTGTGGTATTTTACCTCTTTTACCTTCCCCAAACTGCATATCAGAGTTTAATACAGCTGCAGATCTGCACAAAATGGAACCAACTGGACACACAGACAGAGAAAGGGAAAACATGCTTCAGAAACCAGGGATACCACGTTTATTTGGTCAATAGGGAAGGTTCCTATTCAAGCTGCCAGTTTCATACCATGAAGTCCCGAAGGAAAAAACAATGAGTAAGACACACTCTGCCCTCCAATTACTAGAAGCCTGTAGTGGAATGGGGGGTGTTGGTCACACTGCAGATCAGATGCATGATACTGACCCAATGAGTCTTTCATACCTAAGTGAAATTGAACAAATGCTTGCCAGATATTTGAGGAAACTGTAAGATCCTGGGAAACAAATGGAACTGGGGGTGATCAGATACAATACAGGAAACGACAACTTGAACAGTTACAAGGAAGAAAATGAGTTTATCAAGTAAGAGGATGCAAAAGCAGTGAAGGAAGGACAAGAGAAAGATCTTGCAAACTATTAGAAACATGATTGGATAAATCAAGGCTTCAATAGGTGCCAGGTGCTCAGCACAGCTGGGCCTCGCGCAAGAACAGAAGGAGCCTCCAACAGGTGCTCCCTGGAGCTAGGGCCCGTCCAAAAGGGACGCTCCTCCCGCTGCCCCTCCTCCTCCAAAGGGTTTTTCACCCCCCTGCAAAGGCACTCCATTTCAGGCTGCTGTTTCCTGCCTCACCACAGAGCTGCCAGTGGTCAGGAGTCCGCTCCTCTAGCGTCCCTGGTCCCCAGCCTGGGAAGGCCCAAGACGCGCCTCTGGGCATCTTTGCCTGCAGAGCCTCCTGGTCTCCTGTGCCCGCCACCCAGAAGCCATGGAGAGCCCACAGCACGCACAGGTGCACCATAAATGCAACCCAAAATGCGAGAACGCAATCAACCAGCACATCAACTTGGCGCTGCACAACTACTATATCTACCTGTCCATGGCCTACTTCTTGGACCGCGAGGACGTGGCTCTGAAGCGCTACTCCAAATCCATACTGTGTCTCTCCAGCAAGGCCAGGGAGCAAGCTGAGAAGCTTATGGAGCTGCAGACCACGCGCGGAGGCGTAGTCAGACAAGGCGATATCCAGAAGCCCGACCGTAACGAATGGGACAGCAGCAGAAAGGTCTTGAATTTAACGATGAGCCTGGAGAAGGGCATGAACGAGAGCCTATGCACCCTCTACCGGATAGCCAGTGAAGCCCCTGATGTCTACCTGTGTGACTTCCTGAGGCGTCACTTGGTGAACCAGCAAGTACAGTCCCTCAAAGAGTTGGGCGACCTTATCACCATGCAGCACAAGTTGGGGAGCCGGGATATGGGCATAGCAGTATACTTATTGGATAACCTCACCCTGAATGACAGCACCAAGAACTAAGCCTGCATTGCCTTCCTCATGGGCATGAGGCATTATCAATTTGCCCTGGCAAAACGTTCACTTCAGTTTAATTTTCCAGTTTTGCCATTTCTTCCAATAAACTCATTTGGTTCAAGCATCAGTAAGTTTCTCTTTGATATGTGTGTGCGAAATTCTTCACTTTCTAAGTTATAAACAGATGAGTGTCCACACACCCAAACCCCATCCACATTTGGCTTAGGATCTCCAGAGTTGGTGGCAGAAGGTATCCTATTGAATCCCAGAAAAGGCAAAGTTAATATTTCCCTTATAAACTGTGAATACCAGTAGAACAGGTGGTGGGATAGCTGCTGAGATCCTGTTGTATTGGATGTGTACTTAAGGTTAAAGTATATTTTATGTACCAAAGCTAAGGGCTCTGGGGGAGGGAGGGGTAAGTAAGGGGTGGAGAGTGTGTTGGGGTCATGGTACATTGTTACAGGCTTAGGAACTGCAGCTACTTGAGTCCTTCAGACTGTCCACAAAGAATTGAAAATTGACACACAGAAGTTTGAAGCAAAGTTGAATTGCAGTGTTAGTAAGCAAAGATACTCATGGAATGACAACAGAAAGGAAATGAGCCCCAAAATACAAGACTATGTTTTAAAGTTTGGGAGGAGTTTTGAGATTACCTCATTGATAGGTTTGTGCTCAAATGATCAACAGTACTGTGTGCATCTGCTTACCCATAATTCATGGAAAAACTCACAGCAGATGGGGAGACAAAAATCACAGTGGCAATTCATTATAATGAAGCAGAGTCATCTATGGACACATGTTTCTCCTCTCTGTCCCTGCTCCACCTGCAATAATTGACCAGTAGGCTTTGTTCCTTATCAATAAGCCAGCTGACATTTACTTAAAGCTTAGTTATTTCCTGGGTATGACAGGTGTGTGATAAATTGGTTGGTCTTGGCAGAATATACCAGATTATGAGTTCTATCTTACATTTTGTTCTTAGGTCCTTCCTGGGTGATTTTGGGTGGCTTCATATATAGCTGGCCTACTTATAGCTGGCAGTATTCTGGTCTTTGTAAGATAGGCTGGGAAACTCCTGCCTAATTTCCAGTTAAATAATTAGTAATTTTCCTGTCACAACATGATGGAAAGTTGGGGGTGATAGTGTTTCTCAGGGACTTATCACTAGGAAATAAGAAGCTGTACCTCTTTGTCACCATCTGCTCTGTAAACCATTATCTTCCTAATAAAATGATTCACAGAGAAAATAAATAGAAAAAGTATGTTTTTAATACAGTATGCAATTATATGACAATGGTTTCCTCAAAGAAAAATGTAAAATGGGGACTGGAGAGAGATTAATATAAAGGAAGTCTTCAGCCTTGCCTAAAATCTTTTAGTTTACTAAAATAAGCAAATGTTAATATTTGGTTAGCAACACAGGGATCTTACAAGTGGGTATGAGAGAGTGAGTACCTCTTTGACAACTTCACTCAAGGAGACGGTAATAATCATTGAGCCTTTGACTGGCTTTCCCATAGATAAGGGAGAGATTTCCCAGGTCACCCTGCTGCATAGTCCTTAAAAAATATCCAAATACAGGTTTTTCTTTCAATTGTACCAACTCCTCCATTACAGTAACATGGAACCCAAAAACACAGGAAGGTTGAGAGGTCAAAGCGAAGGTCAAATGTGTGATTTTTTTTTTTTTTTAACCAGCGCACTGTTCAGCTCTGGCTTATGGTGGTATGAGGGATTGAACCTGGGACTTTGGAGCCTCAGGCATGAAAGTCTCTTTACATAACCATTATGCTATCTACCCCCACCCATCAAATGTGTAATATTGAACATAAAGTAAAAGTCCTCCTGAATGTTCAGTTAGTGTGACTGACAGAGCGTTGTGAAGAATAGACGGGGGGGGGGGGGGAAGGAGTGGTAGGTGGTGGCACACCAGGTTAAGTATACATAGTCTGAAAAGGAAGACAATGCACAAGGATCTGGGTTCCAGCCCCCGCTCCCCATCTGCAGGGAGGAAACTTGGCTGCCAGGAGCAGTGGATTTGTAGTGCAGGCACTGAGCCCCAGTGATAACCCTAGAGGGAAAAAAAATAGATGGGTGAGAGGAGTCGAAACTGGGAGACCAGTTGAGGGGCTACTGTAGCTGGTCCAGGTGAGAGACAAAGGGAGTTTGACCTGTGGTGGTGACTTAGAAAGTAAGAGACATGGACCTATTCCACTGTGGATCTGGAACAAGGTATCATGACTTATTGATGGGTCTGAGAAACAAGGGAAATCATCTAAAATAAGTTCTGGTGTTTGAACCTGAGCATCTCAGTTGCAGTTTTGCTATGTATTCATCGGGAAGACATAAGCCTGCAGATGATATTGAGGTGATGACACTGAGTAACCTCACCACAAAGAGTATGGAGAGAGTATGGTATAGTCAGGTCTAAGTCTAGAGTAAATAACTTGTGAGGATGATGATGCCAGGGACTCTTGTATGGTTTCACTGGAGGAGAGAGAGGGAGGGAGAGGGAGAGGATAAGAAAGAATGATAGGAAAGAAAGATCACAGCACTAAATCTTCCTTCAGTGCAGTGGAGGCTGGATTCGAACCTGAGTCACATAAATGGCAAACCAGTACACTACCCAACTGAACTATTTCACCAGCCCTGATTTGTTTTTTTTATTATTATTAATGATGGCTTACAATAACATAAAATTGCAGGAGTATAGTTCCACACTGCACCTACCACCCCTGTGCACACACTCCTTCCTTCATCCCCATAACTACTATAGTGTTCACAAAGTCTTTGAGGCAGCTTAGCAGCATTTTTTTTTGCAAGTTTGTGTTTACATTCTTTATATTCCACATATGAGTGAAATCATCCAAACCATATGGCAGTTGTCTTTCACTGCTTACTTCAATGAGCATAGTCAGCTCAAGTCTCTGGACTGCTTTCTCATTTCAGAGAGACAGAGAGAAGGGAAGACACCACAAGCACTAGAAGATGCCCCACTGCAATAGCATCACCCATGTGATGCTGGGATTTGAATCTAAGCCCTGTGCCCGACCTTGTATAGTATTTCTCTGGCCTCCAACCCTGAAGAACCATTTAGAGAACTGGGTGGGGTGTGGACCCTCCAGAGGACTCCACCTTTATCTAATTACCACATTTCAGACTGGCCACCTGGTACGTATCTAGTAACCTCAAATCAGCCTGTTCCTAGTTTGTGTGGCCTCTAGTTTCTCCTTTCAAGATGTAAAGAGGAGTTAGTCTTTCACCTTGTTTTACTGCCTTTTGGTAGGAAGGAACCATTTCCCAGTTAAAAGAAGATTCCTTAAGAAGGAGCCCTGGGGATCTTTCTTGTATTTTCTATGCCTGTATTTCAATATTTTCTTTAGAATGAGAATTATGGATTTTAAGTTTAGTTTCCAACAAATTTGAATTCATTTTTATTCTTCTTTGTCAAATTATATCTCCCCCAGATATCTCTTCTCTGTTGTTTTTATTTTTGTTTTGTTTATATAAGTAAATAGTTGAAAACTGTACATCTTTGCTAATTTTATTATTTGTTTTAATTTACCAGAGCACTACTCAGCTCTGGCTTTTGGTGATGCTGAATATTGAACCTGGGAACTCAGAGCCTCAGGCATGAATGTCTTTTGCATAACCACTGTACTATCTCCCTGACCTTACACATGTTTATTTCTCTACTAGCTTTGAAAACCTCTTGTGTGTGTGTGTGTGTGTGTGTGTATGTATGTGTGTGTGTATGTGTCCATCCCCTACATATGAGCATAAGAAAAAGTACAAAACAAAAATCTGTGAATGAGTACTTGAAATTGCCAGCTCAATGATGGGCCTTCCTACTAACCTGCTTAGAGATGCAGTTTGCTGTCATGTTTTCCTATAGATTGTTTGGTTCACACTACAGCTTAGCTACTCACTCAAGTGAACTTAGTTAGTTCTTTAATTTCTCTGTCCTCCAGTTTCTTCAGGTTTAAAATAAGGCTACCGGGACAAGAATGTAGCTCAGTGGCAGAGTGCATGCTCTGTGTGAAAGAGGCTCTGGGTTTACTCCCTGGCTCCAAGAAACAAAAAGCAAAACAAAAAGGTAATAATAAAAGCACCAAGCCACTAGGCTCCTGTTAAGATGGAAGGAGTTATTGTATCTGAATCTCTTAGAGCAGACCTGGCTGACTGCTTTATGTGTTAGCCATACTACTCGCCATCATCACTAGCACTTTTGTTAATACTCTCCAGTTACATATGAGATCCTTCCTGTGACTTATGCTTGAAGGGAGACTGCTCCTCTATACTGTGCCATTGGGAATCCCTTTTGCAAAACGCCTAACATGTCACCTTAGAAAACAAGTAGCTTTTTTACTTGTCAAGTACAGCTAGAATCCAGAAAGAAACTTTTTGAATATGCTACCCTAAGCTTAAGCCTGGCAGTGAGTTGTAGTGAGACAATTTTCTGTGGTGATGCTTCCATTTGGTACCGGTGAGCTTTGGAAAATAAATAAATAAATAAATACCCCTGGAAGACTTTTTGTTTATAATTCAGGAAACCTAGTCCTGATTCCACCTTGAGCTACTTCTCACAGTCTTCTGATAAAGGAAGGCAAAGGTATAAAGGACTCACTCTGATTCCCACCCTGCATATGGATACTCTGACATGAAAAAGTATGGAAGGGGGAAATAAATTGGCAAAAGACTCCCTTTCAAAATACTGAAAATACAGAAAATAAAATGTATTAAACACCATAAAGTTTAGTACAGATCTTCTAAAGAGCTTCTAAAGCTTTTCCATACAGGTCTATCAGAGTCCTTTTGGGCAGGACCTAGCATTGCAAGCAGTGGAAACCATTGAATTCGAGGAGTTCTCCAAAACTATAAATGAAGAACATGTGTCCTACTACAAAAAGCTTTCAAGAGATCAAAGAGGACACATTTGTAAATAAATATTGGCCTTATAGAAAGTATTTATTTAGGAATATGCCTTCTTTGATCTTTGAAAAGTGTTTTGTAATAGTACAATTGGAAGGAGATTTTACCAAAGAATTCAAGAAAATATCATAACTTTAAGGAAGACAGTGGATATTTAAAATGAGGATATAGTGCCACAAAAGGAGTTAATCAAAGAACAAGATAAAGACCTTAGAGAACAGAAATAGTAAAAGTTTTAAACTCGGGGCCAGCTGGTGGCGCACTTGGTTGAGCACATATGTTATTATGCGCAAGGACCCGGATCAAAGTCCCAGGTCCGTCCGTCCTGCAGAGGGAAAGCTTTGCATGTGAGTGGTAAGACTGTGTTGGAAGTCTATTTCTCTCTCTTCCTACCCTCTCAATTTCTGGCTGTCTCTATCCAATAAATAAAGATAGTAAAAATATTTTTTAACTTAAAAACTTTGTAGATGGCCACGTGCTCAGTGAGTCGCCTACTTAGCGCAGGCTCTGATGGAACATGGAGCACTGAGCACGTGCCCTGCACCTCCACCATAGAAAATATTGCTCCCCCAACTGCATTCCACTCTCAAACAGAACCCTCTCCACCTAACAACCCACACTTCTGCTCTCATCATCCAGCTGCCATCTTCCACAGGTCTCCTTGAGTACACACTTCTCTGCCTTGCACTTAACCTCTTTCTATTTGCTCCCTTCCTTCAGCACCACCTCAGCCTTACCCTTGGATTGCTTCAGGCAGCCATGGCAGCCCAGCCGCCACCGCCGCCACCACCACTGCCACCACCACGAGCGCCCCACAGCGAGTCTGCCATTAACATGCAGATCAACTTAGAGTGTTACGCCTCCTGTGTCTATCTGTCCATGAGTTACTATTTCAATCGCGATGATGTGGCCATGAGAGACTTTGCCCAGTTCTTCCTGCGCCTGTCCAGAGAGCAGAGATCACATGCTGAGAAGTTGATTCAGTTGAAGAACCAGCACGGAGTGCACATCAACTGCCCTGACATCCAAGTGTGTGAAGACTGGGAGAGTGCACCAAAAGCCATAAATTTCGCTCTTAGCCTAGAGAAGCATGTTAACCAGAACCTATCCAATCTGCATCAACTGGCCACCAACATGAATGATGCCTTACTGTGTGACTTCCTGGAAAGCCACTATCTGCATGATCAAGTCAAGTCCACCCAACAGTTGGGTGACTCTCTCATTAACCAGAGAAATTTGAGGGCCCCAGAAGACGACCTGGCAGAATACTTCTTTCACAATCTTAACCTGGATGACTAACAGAACAGAGCCTGGACTGCTTTCCTTATAGTTATGGGCTACCACATTATTATATCACCTTGGACAACATTATTCCAGCCTTTTTCATCCATGGCATTTCTATCAATAAAATTACTGTGTTCTTAAGCAAATAAAGGCCTCTAGTTTGTGTTTATAACTTTCACTGTTTATTTATTACATTTTCAGATAAAAGAGGCAGTTATGCCACCAGTGCCTTTTTGCTTTGGATTGTATCTAGAGAGCCCAAGCCTGAGATGTCAACATTCCAACCCCAATAATCTGGTGAGACCTTTCCTAACACATGGGATTACCTTGTTCCATTTCAGATGGAGCTTTCTCTAGCAAAGTTACAGATCCTAGATATAGGCTAGCACCGAGGAGGATTGGGTATATGTATACATATATTCTATAAATTAGGGGCAACTTGTAATGCAAAAATAAAAGTGCTTAATAGTCCTTGTGGTTAGATTTAAAACTAGCTCAGCAATCTAGTAGAAAGGTCTAAAGAAGGTACCATAGATTTTCTAATCAAATATTAATAAAGTAATAGTAATAAAATAAAGTATATAAATTAGTAATAAAATAGTAAAAAAACTATGCTTAGAGGGAGTCACGTGGTAGCTCGGTGGGTTAAGCGCACGTGGATTGAAGCACAAGAACCAGCATCAAGGATCCCAGTTTGAGCTCTGGCTCCCCACCTTCAGGGGAGTCACTTCACAGGCGGTGAAGCACGTCTGCAGGTGTCTATCTTTCTCTCCCCCTGTGTCTTCCCCTCTTCTCTCCATTTCTCTCTGCTCTATCCAACAGCGACATCAATAACAACGATAACTACAACAACAATAAAACAACAAGGGCAACAAAAGGGAACATAAATAAATATTATAATTTTAAAATGTGCTTATACACCCTCCTCTTCTAACCCCTGCATCACTTCCCTCCATCACTTTATTATTAAATTAATTACACAAAAGAAAGTAAGAGACATCTTTTAAGCTCTTTTGAGACAATCAACATTATTATCAACCTCTGATAATATTTAGAAGAAACTGCATACATTTTTGCCAACTGAAAAAAATATTTATCAACTAAAGGACAATTTTTGTCTCTATGAAAGCCTTGATTAGATCACCAAACAAGTAAAGGCAGTAAAACTCAAAGTTAGCTTAGACCCAACTAAAATCCTAGGTGTATTTCCTCCCTAACTTGAGACCAGACCCCTTAAACCTAATACTATTTTTTAATCCATCTGCAGGTTATCTATCAAGGTCCATCAAAAATTACCACAGTTGTGGGCCCCTACGAACATACCTAAAAATAGACTTTCTAGCTTCTATCCACCCTAAAGTCCCTATTCACATCTGCTCCAACCCTACTTTATGGTTCCTGTTCATTAAATATTTTGTTCTGCTTCATATTTTACTGCATTTCAGCTACCAAGTTGCAGATACTACTATGATTTCATCCTGAAATCCCTGGTCAGATGACCTTACCTATGTGTACTGAAACCTCACCTCTCCAGAGCCCTACCCCACTTCTTCTTCTTGTAGCATTTGCCCTTCTTCTGTAGCCAGTCAACAGCATCAGGTTGAGCCTGATGTAAAGTTTCGAGACCTCCTTTGAATCTGGAGAGGTGGCAGTCGTTGACTATGTGGGTCATAGTCTGTCTGTAGCCGCAGGGGCAGTTCGGGTCGTCTCTGGCTCCCCAGCGATGGAACATAGCGGCGCACCGGCCATGGCCTGTTCGATAGCGATTGAGGAGGGCCCAGTCATAACGTGCCAGGTCAAAGCCGGGTTGACGCTTGCAGGGGTCTGTGATGAGGTGTTTGTTCTTTACCTCAGCTGACTGCCAACTCTGTTTCCAAGAGTCTGGAACAGAGAAGTTCAGTGTAGGCGTAGGGGACCAGATTGGGTGACGAGACGTCAAGCGTTGGACAGGGTGGGCGAAGATATCCGCGTATATTGGCAGGTCCGGTCGAGCGTAGACGTGGGAAATGAACTTAGATGATGCCGCATCCTGACGAATATCTGGCAGGGCGATGTTGCTAAGAACTGGCAGCCATGGAACCGGGGTGGAACGGATGGTTCCAGAAATTATCCTCATGGAGGAATATAATTTGGAATCGACCAAGTGGACATGGGGGCTACGGAACCATACTGAACCATAAAGAACTTGGTCCATACTCCCAGAGGGGTATATGTTACAGGAAGATGACCGGGGCTCTGACCTCCAATTCTATCAGGACGCTGAAAGAGAAGAAAGGGGGGGGGGAAGGGACACTCAGAAGTAGTAGGTATGACTTAGAAAGGAAGAGAAGGCAAAACCATAGAAAAATGAGCAAATATATATAAATATACCAGTTATAGAAATAGTTATAGAAATAATAGTCGACCCATACATGTGATCTTGGGAGAAATATTTCAGTTTCCAAAGGAGGGAATGGGGACACAGAACTCTGGTGGTGGGAAAGATATAAATTTATACCCCTAGAATCTTATAATTTTGTAAAGCAATATTAAATAACTAATAATTTTTTAAAGAGAGAGAGAGGCAGAGAGAGAGACTATACCACCAAAGCTTCCTTCAGTCTGGTGGGGGTCAGGCTCAAACCAGGGCCATGCATATTGTCGTTTTCGACGGGTTAGGTTGTTTTCGCCGGGCTGGCTTCACAGGCAGGTAACAGAAGACCAGGGACTCATAGTTGAGCTGTAGGCAGTATCTCTTTATTCATGCAGGACGCAGCACAATCTAAGACGAGCTAAGCTAAACTCAAGGTAAAGTACTCTAAAACTCACAATGCTGTCTTTATATATACTTGTCAAGTAGGGTGGAAACAGGATGTGACATAGAGAGGGTGGAGAGAAAAGTGACTGGTGAAAATCAGAGTGTGACAAAGAGGGGGCAGATTAGGCAAGAATCCTATCACTGAACCACATATGCCCTGGAGGGAGGGTGGAACTTGTTAACAGTGGTTATGTAAATAAAATAGTGTTAAGCAGGGGGGATTTAAACCAAATGAAACAGAAGGGGTCTCATGCATACCAACAATTCCCCCTTTCTTTTTAACTAATGGCCATTGTGGGGTGAACAGAAACGTATATCGTACAGGCATTTTCAAAAGAACTGGCATAAGACATGGAAAACAAAATAGGCGAACAGCAATAACCAGTGTGATGCCAAGGGGAGCTTTTCTTGCCTCAAAGGGCAAGGCCTAGCAGGCAAAAGGGCATTTCTTGCCTCTGGAAACGCTTCATGCCTCTGGGGGCATCTCTTGCCTCAAAGGGCGTTTCCTGCCTCTGTGGGCATCTCTTGCCTCTTGGGGCGCTTCATGCCTCTGTGGGCATAACCTAATAAGGAGGGGGAGTTTTCTGCCTCTGGGACAGAGCCTGCAGGCGAGGGAACATGGTCTATAAAGTCTCAAGGCAATTGGCTGAAGTTAGTCTTTGAGAAACACAGCAGCGTGTACCAGTAAGTCCGATGGAGGTGTCAGTCCAAAGTAGCTGACCACAGAAGAAAATGTCAGAGGATGAAATGCTGTACGTCTGTCTCGATGGGGAATGTCGGCCACCTGAATTCTGCTTTTCTGTAGAGAGTGATCTTTGGAGTCTGTGAATCTGTTTCTTCAGGTCGTGCCAGGTCTCATCATTGGTTTCCGGGGGCGATGTCAGAGAACCGGATCCAAATGGATTTCCAGGAATTCCATTTGAGTAGATGCTTTTTCATGTGAAGACTTTGACAGCAGAAATTCACTTACTTGTTGAACAAAACTTGTAGCAGATTAGAAGTTTACTATAATTGATAACTCTATTATAATTGGAAGTCCTTTCTAGTATGATTTTAAGGTTGTTTAAACAGTTTAAACTCAATAAAATGTGGAAAGGTAAACAGAAGAACCACGGTTAAAAGCCTTAGGCATGAGAATAATTAACATAATCATTGCACTATCTGCCCCACCCATAACTCATACAGTTTTCAGGATTAAACGTTTCAGATTCATGTCAAGACATAAAAGAGAAATCATAGGAGGGAAAAAACAATTTTTGGATTGTTTCTGGATGTCTCTAGAAATCATGGCTGCGTCCAGCATTTTTTTTTTTAAGTCAATGTCAAACAAAAATTCAGTCATTCAAATCATTCTCTTATGAAACGCAACTTGAACCAGATTATCAAGATCTCACCATGTAGGATTAAGAATCCCCGGAGGGCGACCTAGTCCAAAAAGGTCCTCGAAATTCCATTTAGGGTGTTTCTGACTGTTCCTGCTGGATTGCTTCAGGCACCCATTTTTAAAAGCGTCTTCCCATTGAAGAAAGAATCCAATCAGGAGAGTAGAACTAACCACATGTCTCCATACTTGGGAACTGCCAGGGTACTCGAGAATGTTCTTCAAATTAGAGTAGTCCTTCTCCATGGGGAACATTCGAGAAGAAGTCCAGAAAGTCCCAGTGGAAATCCCCATGCATATCCCAAGGTCTATGATTACAGTCATAAAGAACCAAATTGTGGCCCGGAGCAAAATGTAGTCCTTTTCCTCAGAAAACATGGGAGAGGGAATCCAGAAAGTCCAAGGAGAAATCTCCGTGCATCTCCCAAGCTCTATGATCCCGGTCATAAGAAACCAAAGTTCCCGGTCAGGGAACCGAAATGTGGCCCAGAGTAAAATGTTCCAGAGACAGAGAAACTGTCTCATAATGAAACAGTAGAGGCTTTGGCAAACCTCTTCGTAAGTAGAAGAGAAGACCATAGTGCATAGGTAGGCAAAGTCTTCACTTATCTGGGAGTTGCGCATGTCGTTTTCGATGGGTTATGTTGTTTTCGCCGGGCTGGCTTCACAGGCAGGTAACAGAAGACCAGGGACTCATAGTTGAGCTGTAGGCAGTATCTCTTTATTCATGCAGGACGCAGCACAATCTAAGATGAGCTAAGCTAAACTCAAGGTAAAGTACTCTAAAACTCACAATGCTGTCTTTATATATACTTGTCAAGTAGGGTGGAAACAGGATGTGACATAGAGAGGGTGGAGAGAAAAGTGACTGGTGAAAATCAGAGTGTGACAAAGAGGGGGCAGATTAGGCAAGAATCCTATCACTGAACCACATATGCCCTGGAGGGAGGGTGGAACTTGTTAACAGTGGTTATGTAAATAAAATAGTGTTAAGCAGGGGGGATTTAAACCAAATGAAACAGAAGGGGTCTCATGCATACCAACACATATGATTGGACAGCACACAATCCAAGTGAGTTATTTCACTGGTCTGCCTCTGGCTCTTAAGGCTGTCCAAAACCTCCCTGAAAATCAGTCTTAAGCCAATTGAGTAAGATGAGCAGGTGTGTCTTGAAAATGTCTGTCCACATATTCAGAAGTTTCCTTTCATAATACTTTCCTTCCTTCTTATCTCTGTTTCAAAGGGGGTGGGTGAGGTGGGTGAAATGTTGATTTCCCAGCAGCAATCACAGATTTATCTGCAGGGCCATAAGACTTCTTAACACTCGCTTTATAAAATAAATTAATTTAACATACCCTGAGGGCTCTATGGTGGCATGCCTGGTTGAGATGCACAAGGACCCAGGTTCAAGCCCCTGATAACCACCTGCAGAGGGGAGGCTTCAAGAGTGGTAAATCAAGGTTGCTATCTTCTCTTTCTCACCCTTTGTATATCTCCCTCTTGATTTCTTTCTGTATCTGGCCAATAAATACATAAATATTTTTAAAAAATTTTAAAAGTCTGTAAAAAATTAAAGCCAAATAACTTGTACTTAGGAGGGTCTTTTTTTTAAATTTTTAAATTTTTTTTTTCTTGAGCATGTTTTCCTGTGAGGAGGGTCTTTTTTCTTGCATGTTTGGTACAGGGTCATGTAACTCCTTGCAGATGACTGAGTTTCAGAGTGGCTAAGTCTTGGAAGATACATAAAGGTAAACTGTTCCACTTTGATAAAAATCATTTACTTAGTTGAATTAGATCATGAAAATGGGCTTTACCAGACACAGATTTAAAACAGTTAATAGTTATTATCTATTTACAGATGAGAGTAACTAAATTCTGTTTTCTATTATTCCCCTCAGAGGAACCACCTTAGTAAAAAGCATTAGGTATCAAGTTCTTGTACATTGGAAGTTGTCTTAGGTAAACTTTCAGTAAAGCTGTCTAACCAGCAACAACAACTTCTTCTCCTTCTCTTCCTCCTCCTCCTCCCTCTTCTTTCTTTTCTTCTTCTTTCTCCCTCTCCTCCTTCTCTTTCTTTTTTTAATCTTTATTTATTGTATAGAGACAGCCAAAAATTGAGAAGAAATAGGGTGATAGAGAGGACAAGAGACAGGATTAAGGAGACAGCATAATGGATATGCAAAAGACTTTCATGCCTGGAGCTCCAAAGTCCCAGGTTCAATCCCCAGCCCCACCATAAGCCAGAGCTGAGCAGCTACTCTGGTAGCTCTCTGTATGTATTTTTATCTATGTGTCTCTTTCATTAAAAATAACTAAATAAAATATTTTAAAAGGATTTAAGGGGGCCAGGTGGTGGCGCATCTGGTTGAGTGCTTGTGTTGCAATGTGCAAGGACCCAGGTTCAAGTCCCCGGTCCCCACCTGCAAGGGGAAAGCTTTGTGAGTGGTGTAGCAGGATTGCAGGTGTCTTTCTGTCTCTTTCCCTCTCTGTCTCTCCCTTCCACTTGATTTCTGATGGTCTCTATCCAGTAAATAAATAAAGATAATAAAAAATTTTAAAAGGAGAGATTTAAAAGAGAGAGGGAGAGAAACAGAAAGACACCTACAACACTACTTCAACACTAGCAGAGCTTTCCCCCTGCAGATGGGGACTAGGGGCTTAAACCTCGAGTTCTTGTGCATTGTAACATGTGCTTCAACCAGGTATACACTTGTCCCCTAACCAACAACTTTGAACTCTCGTTCACATGTCAATAGAATGGCTTATAGGAATCAGCTGGGATTTGTTAGGCTCAGCTGTCAGTTGAGTTTAGATGATTGGCTTCATGTCATCTCTACATACCTCCTCATTTGGCTACAAGCTCAAGACATGTTTTTCAGAAGGTGGATGCAGCAAATTTAAAAGGCCAAGTCCAACCACATAAGCACAATTACAGCTTTTTGGTCAAAGCTGGCAAGCCTTATGCCTTCTCACACTCCACTAACCAAAGTAATAACATAGGACATTCAATATTAGGGGACAAGAAGTATTTACCTCTATGGTGAAGTCATGATAGGGAGAGGGCAGGTGGGGGAAATTATACAAACAACACATTCTACCAGATGGAAACAGAAGGAACCACAGAGCTCATAGAATGGTGGAGAGAAGATGAATAAGAGCACAATCTCACTCGAGGTTGGGCTTCCAAACTGGTGTGAAGCTTAAACCGACCTGTGGCTTAGATGATTGAAATTACTGACAGAAATATCAATATATTAATCACATTGAGTCATCATCCAACAAAGAGAAGTGGCAATTCAGACCTTATAAATCAGTGACAACTGTTGTTCTTGTGACCAATCTACTTTGAACAAATCATGTGATTTTCATTTGGATGGTGAGTGTTGTTAGACTTCCATCTAGTGGCAACCAAGAGCTATTGTTCAAAGATGAAGAGTACAGCAGGATAAAGGCAAAAAACAACACAGATGTAACTTTAACAGTTGTGTCCTGAAAGTCATATATAGCCTATCGTTTTATAAAGTTTTTATTTTATTTTATTTTTTATTATTTTTTTAACCAGAGCACTGCTCAGCTCTGGCTTATGGTGGTGCAGAGGATTAAACTTAGGACTTTGGTGCCTCAGTTACAGGAGTTTGTTTGCATAACCATTATGCTATCTACCCACACAAGTTTTTATTTATAAAATGGAAACACTAACAAGACCATAGAATAAGAGGGGTACAATTCCACACAATTCCCACCACTGGAACTCCATATCCACTCCCCTCCCCTCCCCTGATAGCTTTCTTATTCTTTAACCCTCTGGGAGCACTGACCCAGGGTCATTATGGGGTGCAGAAGGTGGAAGATCTGGCTTCTATAATTGCTTCCCCGCTGAACATGGGCACTGGCAGGTCGGTCCATACTCCCAGCCTGTCTCTCTCTTTCCCTAGTGCAGCAGGGATCTGGGAAGGTGGGGCTCCAGGACACATGGTGGGGGTGCCTGCCCAAGGAAGTCTGGTTGGCATCATGGTATCATCTGGAACCTGGTAACTGAAAAAGAGTTAAGATAAAAAGCAAAGCAAATTGTTGACTAATCATGAACCTAAAGGCAAGAATACTGCGGATGGAGATTTGGGGTCTCCATTTTGGAAAAAGCTAGTAGGTCTATTTTAGGTATATTCCAAGGGGCCCATGACCCAACTAGTTTTTTGCCTGCACCTGACATTTAATGTGCAATATTTTTATTCTAGCTTTTTTTTCAACACAGATTAAACACTTCTAAAATATCCATCCTTCCAAATACTTGCTACATATTTGTACTTGTATAGGAACATAATGCATTTTTTAAACTTCAATATTTCATTTTATTTTATTTATAAAAAGGAAACACTGACAAAACCGTAGGATAAGAGGGGTATAACTCCACACAATCCCACCACCAGAACTCTGTATCCCATCCCCTCCCTTGATAGCTTTCCTCATATATAGCCTATCTTAAAGACAGAGTTTTATAGGCCAGGACTTTATTTCTCAAGGTCTCTTTCCTTTGTGTTTTACTTAGAATAGAACTTCACATACAGAAATTAATGAGTGTTTGTTGATAAAATCAACTCCACTAATTCCCTTTTCTCTTAAGGGTAGTAAAGTCCCTCTTTTGTTAATGCTTTCTTCATCTTATTTACACTCCCGGGTGGGAGACAAGAAGCCATCATGAATATGCAAATATGTCTCCTTCACTATTACCCAATCCTGAGAGCAATACCTTTTGACTTTTATTTTATTTTTTTTTCCACCAGGGTTATGGGAATCCTGTGCCTGCAAGATGACCCCACTGCTCCAGCTCATGAAAGCCATTTTTTCTTTCCTTTTACCTCCTTCTCCTCTTCCTCTTCTTCTTCCTCTTCCTCTTCCTTTTATAAAGGGTGGGAGACTGAGACAGAGAGAGTTAGAGGAAGACAGGAAGAAGTACACCTGTAGCACTGCTCCACTACTTGTGAAGCATCCTCCCGGAGGTGGGAGCCAGGGACAATTTGGGGCAACTTGTGTACTCTACCAGGTTCGCAAACACACAGTCCTGGATTATTTAATTTTTATTCTTTAGTTTTAAGTGTTCTTTATATATGTGACAAAGGTCTCCTTTCTTGTGGTCCAGGAGGTGTTGCAGTGGGTAAAGCATTAGGCTCTCAAACATGAGGTCCTGAGTTCAGTCCCAGACAGCACATGTACATGATGTCTGGTTCTTTCTCCTATTTTTCTTGCTAGTAAATAAATAAAATCTTTCTTAAAAATCTCTTCTATTGTTTTTTTTCTTGCTTTATTTTATTTTTCTTTGATAGTCCAGGGAGAAACTGAGACCTGCTTTACCATGCGTGAAGCTGCCCAATGCAGGTGGGGACTTGGGGCTTGGACCTAGGTCCTTGCACATTATAGCATGTTTGCCCAATCAAGTGCACCACTTCCCAGCCAACCTCTTTGATTGTTTTATTAGGGAAGTAATGATTTACAAGACAGTTGTTGTCATGAGTATAATTTCTCATCCTTCTGTGTAGGTGTCTGCATACTACTCCCACCACCACCTTAGGTCCTCCTCCACCATCAGGCATTAATGTTCCCAACACCCACTCAACCCTCTCCACATATCCCCTTCCCCAACATCCTTGGTCCTTCTGCAACAGACCACACCTGGGCCAAGTTTCACCCTGTGTTTTGCCTTTCCCTCTTTGTTTCTTAAGTTCCACCTGTATGTGAGGCCATCTGGCATTCATGCTTTCCCTGGGGTGTTCTCCTTTAACACGATTCCTTCAAGTTCCACCCAAAATGAGGCAAAAGAGATGATTTCTTCATTTTTAGTAGTTTAGTTGTATTTCATTGTGTATATGCACCACCACTTTCTTAACCATTTATCCATCATTGGCCCCTTGGTTGCTTCTGTGCTTAGGCTATTACAAAGTGTATGATATCTTTGGATAGATGTGGTTGTTTTCTTTGGATAGATTCATAGGAGAGGGATTGTGGGTTGTAGTATATATTCATTTCCATATTCTGAGGTGATTTATATGTCTCTTATGAGATATATCATCTGTAAAAATTTTCTCCAAATCTGTGCATCCTTCTTTGAAGAAAAAAGTTTTCAATTTTGTACAAACTATGTTGCTTTCATTTTGATATGCATATATATATACATATATACATATATATATATATTAGTTATTTTGTTATCCCATGTAAGAAATCTCTTACATTTAGGTCTATGATCCTTCTATAAGTTGATTTCTTGTATATGGTAAGGTGTAAGAAAGCAAATTCACTCTTTAGAACGTAGCTACCCATTTATCCTAACACGCTTAAAAAAAATTGAGGGGCTGGGCAATGGTGCACCTGGTTTAGTGCACATGTTACAATGTGCAGGGACCCAGGTTCAAGCCCCCAGTCCCCACCTGCAGAGGGGAAGCTTCACAAGTAGTAAAGCAAATCTGCAGGTGTCTTTCTATCTTTCTCTCTATCTCCCCCTTCCCTCTCAATATCTGGTTGTCTCTATTAAATAAAGATAATAATCAAATAGCCTTGGAATTCTTGAAAAAAATCAATGTACCATAAGTCTATGGGACTAGTTATGGATGCTCAGTCTTACTGCATTGGTTTTTATCTCTGTCCTTGGGCAGTACCAGTCTTTATTAATGTGGCTTTGCAGTAAGCTTTGAAAATAGGAAATGTGAATCCCATGACTTTGTCTTTCTTATCCATATGAATGTTATGCTTGGTTTATCGATTACTGAAAAATATGTAAGAACAACAATCAGGGCTTTTATAGCGATGAACTTCTTCTTCTTCTAGCGTTTGCCCTTCTTCCGTAGCCAGTCAACAGCATCAGGTTGAGCCAGATGTAAAGTTTCGAGACCTCCTTTGAATCTGGAGAGGTGGCAGTCGTTGACTATGTGGGTCATAGTCTGTCTGTAGCCGCAGGGGCAGTTTGGGTCGTCTCTGGCTCCCCAGCGATGGAACATAGCGGCGCACCGGCCATGGCCTGTTCGATAGCGATTGAGGAGGGCCCAATCATAACGTGCTAGGTCAAAGCCGGGTTGACGCTCGCAGGGGTCTGTGATGAGGTGTCTGTTCTTTACCTCAGCTGACTGCCAGCTCTGTTTCCAAGAGACTGGAACAGAGAAGTTCAGTGTAGGCATAGGGGACCAGATTGGGTGACGAGACGTCAAGCGTTGGACAGGGTGGACGAAGATATCCGCGTATATTGGCAGGTCCGGTCGAGCGTAGATGTGGGAAATGAACTTAGATGATGCCGCATCCCGACGAATATCTGGCAGGGCGATGTTGCTAAGAACTGGCAGCCATGGAACTGGGGTGGAACGGATGGTTCCAGAAATTATCCTCATGGAGGAATATAATTTGGAATCGACCAAGTGGACATGGGGGCTACGGAACCATACTGGGGCACAGTATTCTGCAGTGGAATAGCATAATGCCAGAGAGGATGATCGTAGTGTGGAAGCGCTCGCGCCCCATGAGGAGCTGGCCAGTCTTGCAATGATGTGATTCCTCGTGCCCACCTTTGCTGCAGTTTTTATGAGATGTTTGTGAAATGACAGAGTGCGATCGAGAGTAACGCCAAGATAGACTGGCTGGGCTTCATGCCGGATTCTCGTATCGCCAAGCTGCACATTAAGCTCACGCAAGGCCGAGGCATGGTGAAGATGGAAAACAGATGATACCATTTTAGCAGTGCTAGGAATTAGTCGCCATTTTTTACAGTAATCAGATATCAGAGACATGTCTTTCGTGAGTGTTTCCTTGAGGATGTCGAACTTGGATGCCTGAGTTGCACAGCAGATGTCATCGGCGTAGATGAACTTCCTTGAAGAAGTTTCTGAGAGGTCATTGATGTAAATATTAAATAGTGTAGGAGCCAGAACAGAGCCCTGGGGGAGGCCACTTGAGACAGGTCTCCATCTGCTAGACTTGTCACCCAGATGTACCCGGAATCTTCTGTTTTGGAGAAGAAACGATATAGTGTTGGCCACACATGGAGGCAGGCATCTTGAGATCTTGACCAGGAGACCGCGGTGCCAGACCGTGTCATAGGCTGCTGTGAGATCAACAAAGACAGCACCCGTCTTTAAATTCTTCTGGAATCCATTTTCAATGTAAGTTGAGAGGACCAGGGCTTGTTCGCAGGTAGATCTTCCTGGGCGGAAACCAGCCTGGGCGGGTGATAGGAATTTCTCTGTAAGATGAGAAATACGTGACAGAAGCAGCCTCTCAAGGAGTTTGTAACACACGGAGAGGAGAGAAATTGGTCTATAGCTGGCGGCCAGTGTTGGGTCTTTCTTTGGTTTCAAAACTGCTATAATCTTCGCACGACGCCAAACTTTGGGCATAGACTCAGATTCCAAGATGTGGGACAGGAATGAAGCGAGCCACTTCTTTGCCGCGGGACCCAGGTTAAGAATGACTTCTGGGGTGATGTTATCATAGCCAGCAGCTGTTCCCGGTTTAACCCTCTTCAAAGCGTCTTCCAGTTCAGACAGTGTAAAGGGAGAGAGTTTTGGAGATGGACAAGATAACCGGAAGTGGGATGACCACTCGTGGGAAATTTCTCTTTTCCAGACTGGGTCGATCTTAGCACGTCCAACTTGAGTTAGGTGACTGGCCACTGAGTTTGGAGATACGGGAGGATGGGAGACGGGAGGGGGTTGGCTACCGGCACCCAGTCTGTGAAGAAGCTTCCAGCAATGAACTGAAGCTGCAGATTGCTTGGGGGCTGTATCATGCTAATAGTAAGCCTTCTGACCCAGGAACAATAAATTGAAGGGTGTTTCCTTCTATTTCTGTAGGTCTTCATTAAACTTTTTAACAATGTTTTACAGTTCTCTGTGTACAATCTTGCGCTTCCATTGTCAGGTTTATGTCTAAGATTTTTGTTTCCTTATTTTTTATTGCCACCAGGGCTATCTCTGGGACACAATGGCTGCGCAAAGAATTCCGAATAGCTATTTCTCTTTCTCCCTTTCTTCATTCCTTCCTTTCTTCCATCTTCTCATTCTTTCTTTCCGTCTCTTTCTCTTTTTGTTTATTTGATAGGACATAAAGAAATTGAGAGGGAAGGGAGAGGAAAAGAGAGATATCTGTCACACTGCTCCACTGCTAGTGAAGTTTCCCCCTGCAGATGGGAAACCAGGGCTTAAACCTAGGTCCTCGTGCATGGTAACTTGTGAACTCAACCAGGTGTATCAGTGCCCAACCCCTATTTCTAAGTATTATTTTTTATGCTCTTATCAATAGAATAGCTTTTTCATTTTTTAACTTTAAAATACTTTATTTATCATTATCATTGAATAGAGACAGAAAGAAATTGAGAGGGGAGTGGGAAGATATAAAGAAAGAGACAGAGAGACACATGCAGTCCTGCTTCACCACTCATGAAGCTTTCCCCTGCAGGTGGAGACCAAGAGCTTGAACCCAGATCCCTGTGCACTGTAATATGTGCACTTAACCAGGTGCACCACTGCCTGGCCCCTGGAACAGCTTTTTTAAATTTCATTTTCAGATAGTTTGTTATGGTGTTTACACAACTACTTCCTGTGTATTGCTTTTTCTGGAATGATCTATTAATTTCTTTTGGGGGAAGAAATCATTGGGGATTTCTAATAAAAGATTATGTCATTTGCAGATAAAGTTTTACTTTTTCCTTCTCTTCTAGAATGTATTTCTTTTTCTTGCTTAGTTTACTTGGACACTTTACAGTACAATGCTGAAAAAGATGTGATGAGACCAGCTATTCTTGACTCATTTTTTCTCCTATTTTTTAATTAATGGCTGACTTTAGTTTTCCTGAAGGTGGGAACCAAGGGCCTGAACCTGGGTCCTTGTACACTGTAAAATGTGCACTTAACCAGGTGCGCTACTGCCTGACCCCCAACTACTCATTCCTGCTCTTAAAAGACAGAGTTAGGTTTTTACTTTTAAGTACAATATGAGTTGTATTTTTTTTGTATATGTCTTTATCAGGATTAGAATGTTTCCTTCTATTTGTTTGACTAGTATCATAAGAGGTGGTAGATACTATCAAATTCTTTTGCTGCATCTATTGAAATGTTGTATTTGTCCTTCATTAACATTGTGTATCACTAATTGCTTTTCATATGTTGAACCAATCTTGTATTCCTAGGATAAAATCGCACTTCATCATCATATACAACCATTTACACATGTTGCTGAATTTGGTTTGCTGGTATTTTGTTTGTTTATAGATATGCTCACTTGCAAAAACACCTTCTCTCTACATGAAGTGGCGGGGGAAGCTTCAGGAGCAGTGAAGCAGTGCTTTTTCCTTCTCTGACTCCCTCTCCACTCTCAATTGCTCTCTGTTCTGTCAAATTAAAATAAAAATGGAAAAAGCACCTAGAAGAAAACACAGGTGGTATATTCCGTGCTACTATCATTAAAGATATCTTTGGGGACTTGACTTTAAGAGCAAGGAAAACAAAGGCAAAAACCGACAAAAGGGACTATATTAAACTGAAAAGGTTTGTACGTCATCGAGGGAAACTGTCCTGGTGTATGATGGTGGAAGAGGACCTAGGCAGGGTTTAGAGTGTGTTGTAACAAACTGAAAAATTTTACACAAGTATCAACAAGTGAATTTATTGTTTCCTGTAAACCAAGAATCCCCCAATAAAAATGATAAATTAATTTTAAAGAACAAAAATAATTAAATCCTGCAAGATGGGGGATATTGGCACATCATGTATCTGGCAAGGGGCAAATAAATTAAAAATATACAAAGAACTCATAAGGCTCAACTTATAAACCACAACCCCATTAAAAAATGGGCAGGGAATATGGATTGATCTATCAATACCCATGTTCAGCAGGGAAGCAATTACAGAAGCCAGACCTTCCACCTTCTGCATCCCAATAATGACTCTGCTTCCATACTCCCAGAGGGATAAAGAATAGGAAAGCTATCAGGGAAGGAGATGGGATACGGAGTTCTAGTGGTGGTAATTGTGTGGAGTTGTACCCCCCTTATTTTATGGTTTTTGTCAGTGTTTCCGTTTTAAGAATTTATTTATTTATGAGAAAGATAGGAGGAGAGAGAAAGAACTTGATATCACTCTGGTACATGTGCTGCCGGGGATTGAACTCGAGACCTCAGAACCTCATGGTTGAGAATCCAATACTTTATCCACTGCACCACCTCCCGGGCTACTGTTTCCTTTTTTATTCAATATTTTATTTATTAATGAGAATGATAGGAGAAGAGAGAGAAATAACCAGACATCACACTGGTACATGTGCTGCCAGGGGTTGAACTTGGGACCTCATGCTTGAGAGTTCAGTGCTTTATCCATTGTGCCACCTCCTGGATCACACACTGTTTCCTTTTTATAAATAAAAAATTAAAAATAAATAAATAAATGCATTTTTAAAAAATGGGCAGAACATCTGAGTAGACATTTCTTGAAAGATTTACAGATGTTCTGCAAGCACAGGAAAAGATGCTCGTTATATCTACTAATATTTATAGAAATTCAAATTAAGATACAATGAGATATTTCACATCAGGAAGGGCGGGTATTCTACAAATGACAAGAAGCAACTGCTGGAGAGAAGGGAAGCTTTACATACTGTTTGTGGGAATGTATATTAAGTCTGTAATTATAAAAAACAGTATAAATGTTCCTCAAAAAACCTACAAATAGAAATTCTACATGATCTTGATACTTTACTTCTGTGCATTTACTCAAATCATGTTAAGAGACTAATGCAAATACAGAAATGTGCCTGTGTTTACTGTAGCATTATTTATAATAGCCAAAAGTCAGAAGCAGTCTAAGTGCCCACTGAGAGGTGGCCGGATATAAATGATGTGGCATATATACACGATGGACTAGCACCTTCCTATTAAAAAGATGCAGTTCTGCCATCTGCAACAGAATGGAGGGATCTAGAGGGTATTAGGTTTAGTAAAGTCAGCCAGGAGGAGAACAGATAACTGAATGATCACAATCATATGTGGTACACAGAAAAACAAAAAGAATGATTAAATGAAGCAAAAGTTTACACTACAAGACCAAATATGCACTCACCAGAAGGAGAGTGGTTTGGGGGAGCATAAGTCAGGTAAAAGAGCTCATATGTTCATTGAGGGATAGGATTAGATTTTATTGGTGAACTTCAAGCAGTACATACAGATGTTGATTTATAATTATGCACATTTGAAACTTTTATAATGCAATGCCACTTCAATTAGCAAATGTAAAATTTCCCTGTTAGTAATATTTATTTATTTTGGATAGAGACAGAGAAATTGAGAGGGGTAGGGGAAACAGAGGAGAAAGAAAGAAGGTGGGAGGGAGGGAGGGAGAGAAGGAGGGAGAGAGAGAGAGAGAAACTGAGACTTCAGCACTGCTTCGTGGGGGCCAGGGGCTTGAGCCTAGGCGCTCCTGGACTATAAAGTGTATGCTCTACCACATTTGAACCATGTGAATTCAGTCACTATTTTAATAGGTCTCTGTATTTCTTTTTTTAAAAAAAGGAACAAATGATAACTGAATCATATCAGGGTGGGCTAGACACAAATATAATTACACACACACCACACACACACACAAGAAATGATATACTTAGCAAAACAATGATTGTAAGAAATGTTTGGAAGGGGTAGAGTTGTAACTCACTGGGTAGAGTGCACAACCAGTGCACTGAGGGCACAGGTTCAAGCCCTTAGTCACCACATGAGAGTGCCTGCCGTGGGGAAGCTTCATGAGGAGTGGAGCAGTATTATGGTGTCTCTCTCTCTCTTTCTCTTTTATTTTTTTTTAATTACCTTTATTTATTGGATAGAGACAGCCAGAAATCAGGAGGGAAGGAGGGGATAGAGAGGTAAAGGGGATAGAGAGGTAAAGAGACAGACACCCGAGGCACTGCTTCACCTCTCACAAAGCTTTCCCTGTGCAGGTGGGGATGGGGGCTTGAACCTGGCTCACTGCATATTGTAGCAGGTGCGCTCAAGCAGATTCACCACCAACTGGCCCCTCTCTCTTTCTCTATTGCTCTCTGTCTCTCACTCTCTATGAAAAAAAAAGTCTGCTAAGCAGTGGAGTTGTACAGGCACCACACCCCAGTGATAACCCAGGTGTCAAAAAAAAAAAAAAAAAAAAGAAAGAAAGAAATGCATTGAAGGTGATGCATTCAGATTAATAAAACCAGAAAATTTTAAACACTACAAAAGAAATACAAGCACACTCAATGAAACTTCAGGAATAGTCAATGAAACCAAAACATTATAAATGGTCCTGGGTCCACTATGAGATTAAAGAACCGTCTGCTATTAGCTGCTCTCTTGTTCTGACCTAGTGCAAAGTGTCAAAATCTGCTGCAAAGACAGTGAACTACTGGAAGGGAACCCAAATCAGAGCAGAACTGAGACAAATGCAGATTTGCACAGTACAAGAGAAACAAAATACAGTTGACCCTTGAACAATTCTTCTAGCGTTTGCCCTTCTTCCGTAGCCAGTCAACAGGTCAGGTTGAAAGCTGTCAGGAGCTGCTTGTTGCTGGCTTTGAAAGTGACTGGGATCCATGGGGATTCAGTCGGCTAGGAAGGATCTTCAGTTTCCCCAATGAATGGGTACTCATGGGATGCACCACGAGAAGGTCGATCCAATGCATCCCCTTGAACAATAATGGATTTGAACTGCGTGGGTCCATGAAGACATTATTTTTTTTCCACAATAAACTGAAAAATATTTTTGACATTTCAAACAATTTGGGGGGTTGGTCGGTAGCGCAGCGGCTTAAGTGCACATGGTGCAAAGCACAAGGACTGGTGTAAGGATCCTGGTTCGAGCCGCCAGCTCCCCACCTGCAGGGGGGCGTAGCTTCACAAGTAATGAAGCAGGTCTGCAGGTCTCTATCTTTCTCTTCCCCGTTGTCTTCCTCTCCTCTCTCCATTTCTCTCTGTCCTACCCAACAACAATGACATCAATAACAATAATAATAACCATGTGGTCTGGGAGGTGGCACAGTGGATAAAGCATTCGACTCACAAGCATGAGGTCCTGAGTTCAATCCTCGGCAGCACATGTACCAGAGTATCATCCAGTTCTTTCTCTCCTATATTTCTCATAAATAAATAAAATATTAAAAAACAATAATAATAACCACAACAACGATAAAACAACAAGGGAAACAAAAGGGAAAAATAGCCTCCAGGAGCAGTGGATTGGTGCAGGCACTGAGCCCCAGCAATAATCCTGGAGATAAATAAATAAATAAATACATACATACATACATAAACCACACACAAATTTCAGACAATTTGAAAAAAAATGTGTAGATGAACTACAGTCTAGAAATACTAATAAGTTTTAGAGAAGTTAGATTATCTCGTGAATGCACAAGTTCATATTAGAATTTTAAGGAAGATAGTGGATGTTTAAAATGATATAAAAGGACTTCTGGAGGTGTGACTATGGAGTAGCAGAAGAGTCACTGGCTTTCTCCAGTTGCTAGAAAAAGCAACAAAAATCACCTGAAAACTCAACAAAATACAACCAGGATCTCTTCAGAAACTCACCAAGACACTGGTGAATACAGATGCATGTAGCTTGTGGACAGAATATGGGTAAGGGAGAGATTCCTGGGACTGAAAGGCTATACTCAGGGATAGCCAAAAAGTGGAAGTAGCCTAAATGCCCATCAACAGATATTTGGTTAGAGAAGTTTTGGGATATATACTTCATGTAATACTACTTTGCAGTCAAAAAAGATGGTATTGTGTCCTTTAGGACAAAATGGAATTGGCGGTGATTATGCTTGGCAAAATAAGAGATGAAAGACAATTACCAGATGCTTTCACTCATATATGGAATCTGCTAAAAATAAGAAAAAAATCCAAACAAAACAGAAGCAAGCAAACTGTTTATAAAACTTGTGATAACTATGGTGGTTATCTTTGGGCAGTGCGAGAGCAGGGATACTGAACTTTGGTGGTGAATGTGATGTGGGACTATACACTGCAATCTTATAGTCTTGTAACAAATTATTAACAAATAAAACATATTTAAAAATCAAAATACTATGAGTATTAAGAGAGAGAGAGGACACCTGTAGACGGGAAAAGCTTTGCAAGTGGTGAAGTAGTTGCTGGAGGTGTCTCGGTGTCTCTGTATTTCTCTCCCTTTCTGCTTTCTCCTTGCCTCTCTATTTCTGTTTGTCTCGGTTCAATAACTAAATAAAGATAATAAATTCAGAGAGAGAGAGAGAGACAGAGAGAGAGAGAGAGAGAGAGAGAGACCTGCTGCACTTCCTCATCACTCATGAAGGGGTCTGAACCTGAGTCCTTCCTTGCACATTGTGACGGTACACTCAACCAGGTGGGCCACCACTTGGTCCCGTATTTAGCTTTTTTAAGTCCTAAAAGAAACTTTTGTTTATTCTAAATGGATTTTATATAAATTCCAGTTCTACCATTTATGAACTACAGGTCTTTAAATAAATTTCTGAATCTAAATAAATAAATGAGGATATAGTTCCACGAAAAGGAGTTAAAGAACAAGGGAAAGCCCTTGGAAAATATAAGTATTACAAATTAAAACTTAGATGCAGGTGCTCAGTGAGTCACTTACCACACGCAGGCTCTCATGGAACGTGCACGCGCCTTGCACCCCCTCCCCCAACTAAATAGCATGACGCTCTCGCATTCCATTCTCAAACAGAACCGTCTCCACCTAACAACCCACACTTCCGCTCTCATCATAAAGCTGCCATCTTCCACAAGCCTCCACACACTTCTGCCTTGGGCCTAGCTCTTGAGTTATTCATTTCCTTCAGCACCACCTTGGCCTTTTCCCTTGGCTCTCTCCCGGCAGCATGGCAGCTCAGCTATCATCACCACGAGTGCGCCAGAGCCTTTATCTGAACTGTGAGTCCGCGATTAACATGCAGATAAACTTGGAGCTCTATGCCTCCTATACCTATCTGTCTATGAGTTACTATTTCACACGTGATGATGTGGCTATGAAAAACTTAGCCCGGTTCTTCCTGCGCCTGTCCAGCGAAGAGAGAGCAAATGCTGAGAATCTAATTCAGTTACAAAAACAGCGCGGAGCACACACAAATCTCCTTGAGATCCAAGTGTGTGAGGACTGGGAGAGTGGACCAAAGGCCGTGGATTTTGCTCTTGGCCTAGAGAAGCATGTGAACCAGAACCTATCCAATCTGCACCAACTGGCCACCAACACAAATGATATCCAACTGTGCGACTTCCTGGAAAGTCACTATCTGCATGATGAAGTCAAGTCCCCCCAACAGTCGGGTGACCCTTCCACCTGCCAGAGAAGGTTCCGGGCTCTAGAACAGGACCTGTCTGAGTACTTCTTTCAATACCTTACCCTGGATGACTAATAGAACTGAGCTTGGACTGCTTTTCCCATCGCTATGGGCTACCACATTATTATATCACCCTTGGAAAACATTACTCCAACTTTTATCATCCATTGGTATTTCTATCAATAAAATCACTGGGTCCTTAAGCAAATAAGAGTTTCTAGTTTGTGTCTGTAACTTTCACTATATATTATATTTTCAGATAAAAGAGGCAGAGGAAGCAATTACAGAAGCCAGAGCTTCCACCTTCTGCACCCCACAATGACCCTAGGTCCATACTCCCAGAGGGATAAAGAATAGGAAAGCTATCAGGGGAGGGGATGGTATACGGAGATCTGGTGGTGGGAATTGTATGGAATTGTACCCCTATTATCCTATGGTTTTGTCAGTGTTTCCATCTTATAAATAAATTTTTAAAAAAATTTTTTAAAAACTTATAACAGTTAAGCTGCTTTTTTGTACAACCATGTAGTTTTTTTCAATTCTACAAATTGAGTTGTATATTTATATTTATATACAATAATATATTATACAAATATAAATATATTTGTCTGCAACTTTGCTAATAACAAAAAAAGAGGCAGGCATGTGGGGGTGGGGCTATAGCACTAAAGCTCCCTTCAATGTGGTGGGGCTCAGGCTCAAACCTGGGTTATGCACATGGTAGGAGAGCACACTATCCAAGTGAGCTATTTTACTGGCTCTTACCTTTTATTTTAAACAAGTATCAGAAATCTCTCCACCAATCTATGCTCCATTCACATTAACTTTGGGATCTCTATGGGATGGAGGAAGGGGGTCCCTGGAAAACATCAAGTTAATCTTCCCCTTATAAAAAATGTCGAGGTGGGGTAGGGGTGGCCTGGGGTCCTGGTGAATAGTAAAAGTATAGATAGATGCAGATATTGTTTGTTGATTCTGGCTGGAAAGATGAAGACTTCAGAATCCAGTTTTATGGAGTTCTTTGGTAAATTAACCCTGGCAACAGTGATAATGGTGAGTCCCAGGCTGACTTTCTCATAGACAAGGGAAGTACTTCTTAAGTCACCATACTGGATATGCATTTTATCCTTACAAAATACCCAGATATAGTTATTTCTTTCATTGTTACTAGCATGGTGTCCCTGCCCCAAATCTCTTCAATATAAAGGCTGAAAAATATACAGTCAGACCAAGGTCAAATATGTATTATCCAATATAAAGCATGATGAATCTCCCTGAATATTAAGTTAATAATTCTTAAAATTGAGGATTATGACCATTTGAATTTCGTTTTCAGAAAATGCAGTGCCCCCCTACTATTTTTCTTAGTCAAACTTGGTCTTTTCATTAATTCTTTCCCTATCTGCTCGAGGTTATCTGCTCTCTCTAACACTCAGATTATACAGACACAGACACATCGATTAACTGTTTTACACATGAGGAAGCACAGGACGACCACCTACTTATGGGTGTTTATAACTCTAAATTGACTAGATATCCTTCTTTCCTGTTGTAGAGAGAAAGTTTGATACCACAAATTCTTTTTTTTTCTTTTTAAATATATATATTTTTTAATTTCTTTATTGGGGAACTAATGTTTTACAATAGTTTGTACATGCATAACATTTCCCAGTTTTCCTTATAACAATACAACCCCCACTAGGTCCTGTGTCAACCTTTTTGGACCTGTATTCTCCCCTCCACCCACCCCAGAGTCTTTTTACTTTGGTGCAATATGCCAACTCCAGTCCAGGTTCTACTTGTGTTTTCTCTTCTGATCTTGTTTTTCACTTTCTGCCTGAGAGTGAGATCATCCCATATTCATCCTTCTGTTTCTGACTTATTTCACTTAACATGATTTTTTCAAGCTCCATCCAAGATGGGCTGAAAACAGTGAAGTCATCATTTTAAATAGCTGAGTAGTATTCCATTGTGTATATATACCACAACTTGCTCAGCCACTCATCTGTGTTGGACACCTGGATTGCTTCCAGGTTTGGGCTATTACAAATTGTGCTTCTAAGAACATATGTGTACACAGATCTTTTTGGATGGGTGTGTTGGGTTCCTTAGGATCTATCCCCAGGAGACGAATTGCAGGATCATAGGGTAGATCCATTTCTAGCCTTCTGAGAGTTCTCCAGACTCTTCTCTATAGAGGGTGGACCAATTTACATTCCCACCAGCAGTGCAGGAGGGTTCCTTTGACCCCACAACCTCTCCAGCATTTGTTGCTGTTACGTTTTCTGATGTATGACATTCTCACAGGAGTGAAGTGGTCTCTCATTGTTGTCTTTTTTTTTTTTTTTTGCATTTCTCTAACAAAGAGTTGGAGCATTTTTTTTCATGTGTTCCTTGGCCTTTTGGATCTCTTCTGTGCTCTGTCCATGTCCTCACCCCATTTTGGAGGGGGTCATTTGTTTTCTTGTGGTTGAGTTTGGCAAACTCTTTATATATTTTGGTTATTAAACTCTTGTCTGATGTATGGCATGTAAAGATCTTCTCCCATTCTGTGAGGGGTTTCTTGGTTTGGGTAGTGGTTTCTTTTGCTGTGCTTTTTAATTTGATGTAGTCCCATAGGTTTATATTTTCCTTAGTCTTCTTCATAATTGGATTCTTTTCGTTGAAAATACCTTTAAAATTTATGTGGAAAAGAGTTCTGCCAATATTTTCCTCTAAGTATCTGATAGTTTCTGGTCTAACATCCAAGTCCTTGATCTACTTGGAATTTACTTTTGTGTTTGGTGAAGTATCATAGTTCAGTTTCATTCTTCTGCATGTTTCAACCCATTTTTTCCAACACCATTTGTAGAAGAGGCTCTGCTTTCCCCATTTAATAGTCTGGGCACCTTTGTCAAAGATTAGATGTCCATAAGTGTGGGGGCTTACTTCTGGGTTCTCCATTCTATTCCATTGGTCAGTGTGTCTATTCATGTTCCAGTACCAAGCAGTTATGATGACAATGGCCCTATAATACAATTTGAGATCCGGGAGTGTGATGCCTCCAGTTCTGTTCTTTCTTCTCAAGATTCTTTTGGCAATTCTAGGTATTTTCTGGTTCCAGATAAACATTTGTAGCATTTGTTCTATTCTCCTAAAAATGTGGTTGGGATCTTGATGTGGATAGCATTAAATCTGTAGATGGCTCTGGATAGTATATTCATTTTGATATTAATTCTTCCAACCCATGAACATGGAATATCTTTCCACTTCTTTGTGTCTTTTTCAATTTCCTTGAGTAGTGACTCATAATTTCCAGTATACAAGTCTTTCACTTCTTTGGTTAGGTTTATTCCTAGATATTTTACTGTTTTTTTGTTGCTATAGTAAAATGAATTGGTTTCTGGATTTTATCTTCTTCTAACTTAGATACTGTTAGAGGTAGTAGTTTTTAAAGTTCTTTTTATGCAATAGTTTTAGAAGCTCTTTTTTAGTTTATTTTCTTATAGTGTGCGATGGAAAATTCCTTGCCCTTTCCCCCTGACCACAGGACTTAATCAGTAAACCACAAGCTGTTTACCAAGACCCTGCATGCAGGCGAGGCTTATCAGGACCTTTGCACAAGGAAACTGTTTACCAGAAGGTTACAGCCGATGACAAGGGGTGACAGGGGGATGTGGTGACCATAATCTGGCTAAGTTTTATTGGTTGTGTGATTTTGCAATGTTTAAAATTAGCCCGCGCTTTGCTTTGAATGGACCCTGCTTTCTGCCTGGTTTGAAATGATTGGATTCCGCATTTTCTATAGCATATTATTAGATATAGGTTGATAAGGTGATGTGTTCCCCCCTCCCTGAGTGTATTCTGAAATCCTATAAATTGTGTGGTTTGAGCCTTGTTCAGGGTCAAGCCTGGTGGACTGCTGTCAGTCACCTCTCGACCCGGATTCGAATTCGTGAATAAACATCTTTGCTTTCTTGCAGTGGATGGTGGTTTGATTTTTGCTCACTAACATTTGGAGGCCCCAGCGAGATCTCCTCAGACGGGGATTCCTGACGGAGTCCAGCCGGAGCTACTTTCCGGTGATTCCCGAAGGCCTGGCTTGTGATGTCCTAGTAGCGGTGGCCGGTCAGGTAATCACCCACTCTTGACTGAATGAACGGTCTGTTGCGAATGCTCATGTGTGTGTTGTGTGCCTCACGGTCAATTGACTATGGGGCTTGATTGGGCTCTAACCTGCATGTCCATGGAGTCGTCTCAGCTCAGTGGAGATTCTCAATTCATTGAGACTGAGGCCGGGGTTCATACGGCTACTCCTAAGCTAAGACTCCTTAAGGCTCCGTGAGGGGCCCAGACCTGTGAGTACAGTTGATTGCCTGTTCCCCCCCCCCCCCAGGGAGCAGTTCCTTTTTTCCAGTGTTGTCTTTGTCTTAATCTGTGTCTGTGTACTCAAGCACAGCAACCTGGAGTTCTCTTTAAATGAGGCTCTGTGCCCCCCTCCCCAGCAAGGGGGAAAGCCCAAGTGGACACCTTTTGGGCTGATAGGAGGGGTATAGGAGGAAGAGAAGGGTGTGAGCACACGGGTAAAAGGGACCCTAGGGGTGATTTCTGGAATCATTGTTATACTGTTTTTTCTTTTGTTTCATTTTGACGAGATGGGTCAGAACCCGTCCAAAGACTATCCACTCACCCCTCTTGAATGTGTAACCAAGAATTTTTCAGATTTCTCAAAGAGAGCCGCTGGGTTCAGAGCCCAGGTGGACGTTTTCACACTGAAGAAGCTGTGTGAGAGGGAGTGGCCAACCTTCGGGGTTGGCCTAGGGCAGGGAGCCTCGACCTGGGAACATGCTCAGCGGTGCACAATGTTATCTTTGAGAACCCTGGGCATCCAGACCAGATGCCCTACATCGAGATCTGGTTAGATATTGCCCAAGACTGGCCCAAGTACTTGCAAGAGTGCAAGGAAAGCCGGAAGCAGAAGGGGAAGGACAGGGGTGCGTCTGGAATGTTTGTGACTGAGGGGAAACCCAGAGGTCAGCTTCCTGTGACGCCCACCACTCTGGTTTTCCCTGAGGCCCCTGAGTCTCCCCCGAGGGTGAGGAGGTCTAGGAGTGGATACCCCCCTACCTATCAGGTTTACTCAGTGGTTCCAAGAGTCCCAACCCCAGAGAGAATTCCCCAGGTGCTGGACTCCACCTCCACCATTGGGCCCCGCCCAGAGGTTTTGAGTCCACCCCACACTAGAGCAGGGACAACATTCGGACCAGAGCCCATATCCGCTGGAACCTTCCCCCTGCAAGAGTTGGGGAAAGTGGATACAGGGGGGGCGGCCTTTGAGGACGTACGTCCCCTTTAGCACGTCTGATTAGTATAATTGGAAGAATCAGAACCCCCCCTTTTTCTGTTGACCCAGAGGGGGTGGCTACCCTACTCGAGTCAGTTTTTTTATACTCATCAACCCACTTGGGATGATTGTCAGCAGTTGCTGAATACATTGTTCACTCTGGAGGAGAGGGAGAGAATTAAGGCAGAGGGAAAGAAGCAGGTTCAGGATCAGTGAGGGGAGCTGGCTGTGGACCAGGGTCTGATTGAAGAGGTGTTCCCTCAGTCCCGGCCGAGGTGGGACCCCAACACAAGCGCCGGACATGATGCCCTCACCAGTTACCGCCAGACTCTATTAAGGGGTATCCAAGCTGCGGCCCAGAAGCCCACCAATTTGTCTAAGGTGACCGAGTGTAAGCAGGGTGCGTACGAGAGTCCAATTGCCTTTTTAGAGAGGTTATGCCAGGTGTATAGAACCTGGACGCCAATAGACCCCAAGGCCCCCGAAAATGGGCCGGCAGTTGCCCTCCAGTTCGTGGCCCAGTCAGCCCCAGATATCAAGAAGTTACAGAAGCTAGAGGGTTTTCAGGAGAAGTCTCTCTCTGAATTGTTGGCAGTAGCCCAGAAAGTTTTTGAGAATAGGGAGGACCTGACTACAGCCACCTTAGAGCTAAATAAGAAGATGACCAAAGTACTCCTGGCCCGAGAAAGAGGCTGGAGAGACGAGAGAAGGGGACCCAGGAGAAACAGAGAACTGGCTAAGGGTCGAAGCTGCCCTCCAAGAAGGAGTAAATGCCATTTCTGCAAAAAAAAAAAAAAAAAAAAGACATTAGAAAAAAGATTGCCCAAAACTCAAGACAAAAAAAAAGAAAAAAGAAAAAACTCCCTTGCTAGTGAAACTGGACTGAAGACGTCAAGGGTCCTCCAACGCCAGGGAGCCTAGGGTAAAACTCTCGGTAGGGGGAGTCGGGCTGTAGCGCAGCTAAGCGCAGGTGGCGCAAAGCACAAGGACCGGCATAAGGATCCCGGTTCAAACCCCGGCTCCCCACCTGCAGGTGAGTTGCTTCACAGGCGGTGAAGCAGGTCTGCAGGTGTCTATCTTTCTCTCCTCCTCTCTGTCTTCCCCTCCTCTCTCCATTTCTCTCTGTCCTATCCAACAACAACAACAACAATAATAACTACAACAATAAAACAACAAGGGCAACAAAAGGGAATAAATAAAATAAATTAAAAAAAAAACTCTCGGTAGGGAGAAATTTAATTGACTTTCTAGTAGATACCGGGGCCACTCATTCAGTACTTCAGCAACCAATTGGACCTATTGGGAAGGAAAAGGTTAGAATTATAGGAGCAACAGGGGAAGCTAAGAGTTACCCAAAGTCTGTAAGAAGAGTTGCAGGACCAGGCCTAGAGACTATTACTCACAGGGGGTGACAGGGGGATGTGGTGACCATAATCTGGCTAAGTTTTATTGGTTGTGTGATTTTGCAATGTTTAAAATTAGCCCGTGCTTTGCTTTGAATGGACCCCGCTTTCTGCCTGGTTTGAAATGATTGGATTCTGCATTTTCTATAGCATATTATTAGATATAGGTTGATAAGGTGATGTGTTCCCCCCTCCCTGAGTGTATTCTGAAATCCTATAAATTGTGTGGTTTGAGCCTTGTTCAGGGTCAAGCCTGGTGGACTGCTGTCAGTCACCTCTCGACCCGGATTCGAATTCGTGAATAAACATCTTTGCTTTCTTGCAGTGGATGGTGGTTTGATTTTTGCTTGCTAACAGATACCACAAATTCTTAACTGCAAATTACAAAGGTTCAAAACCCAGTTTTTCTGCACATTAAGTTGGGTGAATTTGGGCAAGTTAGGCAACTTTTCTGTCTTTAGTTTCCTCACATGTAAAATAAGAATAATAAAAGCATCAGCCCTATTTGAATAGCTAAAATTCAATGAATTAAAATGTTTCTAACAATGCTGCTACATAGTAAAAATAACATTATGGGTAACTCTTGCTTTGTTACCATCATCATTATCATTCACTGTTAAGGTCTTTTATTATTTTTGTTTTTGGGAAAATATTTCATATCATCATTTTGCCACTGGAGGTCTCTCTTGTATTTTGACTATCACTTCTTATATTAAGAAAGAAAAATTCTTTCTATATGGCTAGATGATGTCAAGATTCAAGGACAATTTCTGTTTTTACTGTCCTAAACTCAGGCCCAAACCTGAAGTTAGATTTTGCACCTTTCCCTAGCAATCTTCCCCATTCTTCCCTATTCACCTTCCACTTTAAACCACTGCCTAGAACATTTTTTGCTTATTCTTCTTTCCAAACCTAGGTTTCCTGATCCCCCTCTTTCTGTCCTTAACTACTTCTAACTTCTCAGAGGTGGAAAAAAACAAAAGGATGAACTGCTAATACTGATCCCCACATCATCTGGATGTTTGAACCCTAGAACAAGAGGAATAGGTGGATTGGGGTGAGAGAGTGGGCAAAAGGGTTATGCATAGTAACTGATATAGATCAATCAGCATACAGGTAAACAGGTTCACAAGTTTTGCAGCACATTAGCACCAACTGTGGAACTTTTAGAAATGTCAAGGCTTCGGTCATATTCATATCCTTGGGCAACAGGGTAAGTATCTTTTGAGAGCTTGTTAGAAATACAATAGTTGTAAGCCTTACTCCATCTGCATCCATACAATTAAGATCTGCATTCAGGTAAGCCCCAGGAAGATGAATATGCATATTTGAGTTTGAGAAGTGCTTTTTAGCATCCTGACTATAAAATAGGGCTACACCTTCCAATAGCCTGAGGAACTGGAAAATAAAACCTGAGGTTTCCATTTAAACTCACTCAGCCTCACATAAGTGCTGGACCAAATGCATTAAAACTGTTTCTTCAACAGTAATTATTGGTTGAACAAATATTGAAAACACACACACACACACACACACTGGCTTTTAACCATTCTATTTCATCACCATTTGGCTTGTTTTAAAAGCAGCGGGTGAAGGGTGGGGAGACAGCATAATGGGTATGCAAACAGGACTCTCCAGCCTGAGGCTCTATGGTCCCAGGTTCAATACATGCATCACCATCAGCCACAGTTGAGCAGTGTACTGGTTTAAAAAAAATCAATTGTTAAAGCACGGGTAGGGAACTTTTTTCCTGCCAAGGGACAATTGGATATTTATAATAGCATTCACTAGCCACACAAAATTGTAAACTTAGGGGGTCAGGTGGTGGCACACTATGTTAAGGGCACACAATACTAAGCACAAGGACCCAGGTTTGAGCCCTGGTTTCCCACCTGCAGGGGGGACATTTCATACATAAGTGGTGAAGTAGGTCTGCAGGTATCTATCTTTCTCCCCCCTCCTTTCTCAATTTCTCAGTCCTATCCAATAAAATGGCAAAAACGACCACCAGGAGCAGTGGATTCGTAGTGCCGGCACTGAGCTCCAGTGATAATCACCCTGGAGGCAAAAAAAAAATTATCAACTTAAAAATTAGCGCTTAGTGCTGCTATGTAGAAAGCTTCTAGATCTATTGAATTACATGCCCCGCCTACAATTGCCTTAGCAGGGCCAGACCAAATGATTTTGTGGACTGTATATGGCTAATGATTCCCATCCCTGTTTTGGGTGGACAAAATAGCAAAGGCCAGTCTGCTAGACTGATCTCACCCCTATGTGTTATTATAAACAAACTTTTGCTGATACACAGCAGATACATTTGATTACCTAGTGTCTGTGGTTGCATTTGCACTCTAGCAGCAGAATTGGTCTTTGAGACAGAGACCAGATAGTCTGTAAAGCCCAAAACATTGACATAAAATCTTTATTTTTTATAGCAATTTGCCACAGGACATGAATTGATCTGAAGTTATCAAATATTTAATATTATGATCTTTGTCTTTCCCCTCTCTATCTATCTCTTTCTTTAACCAGAGCACTGCTCAGCTCTGGTTTATGATGGTGCAGGAGCCTTCAGAGCCTCAGGAATGAGATCACTTTCTATTTTCTCTTCTTCTTGATAGGTATTCTAGAGTGGTTTGGATATTTATAGTATCTGGTACATATCCTTAACTCTCACACATACCATAGTTGCAACTGTCACCTTCCAGACTGACATCTTTGTATACTTCAGCAAGTCAACTTGTCGACTTTCTTTGTGTCTTCAGTTTCACCAGGCCGTTAATGTGCCTTCATTAACTGAAGACCATCAGTCATTCTGTTTCTAGGAGTATCAGAGTGGAACAACGCCTGACTAGTCTTTTATGACTGATTTCTCCATAATCACATAACCATCATGCAAGTTGTTTAAAAGTATACTTATATTTAAGTTATTGCAATAGATTTCAATCATTTTTCTTACTGTGAGTCATTTAAATTTCATTAATATGCAAAGCTACTGCCTGAGGAGACAGACTGCCTCCATTTTATCTCTGGTTCAGTGTTCATTTTTTGTAAAGTTGCTTTTGTTTTTCAATTTGTTACATGTGTTATTAACTATGCCACATGCAGCAAAGTTTTTTATTCTCTTTTTTCCCCTGTGAGATAATTCTCTCTGCATTATTTTTCTCTCATAACTTTAATTCTTCTGTAAGTTTTACTGAGATCTGATTTTTTTTTTGCCTCCAGGGTTATTACTGGGGCTCCACGAATCCACTGTTTCTGGAGGCTATTTTTTCCCTTTTGTTGCCCTTGTTGTTTTATTGTTGTTTTGGCTATTATTGTTGTTGTTACTGATGTCACTGTTGTTTGATAGGACAGAGAGAAGAGGGCAAGACAGAGAGGACAAGAGAAAGATACACACCTGCAGACCTGCTTCACTGTTCATGAAGTGACCCCCCTGCAGGTGGGGAGCCAGGGACTCAAACCGGGATCCTTGCACCAACCAGTCCTTGTGCTTTGCGCCATGTGCGCTTAACCCGCTGCACTACCGCCCGACTTCTGATATCTAAAAGTTTTATTTTTAAAATATCCTGCAACTTAAAATCAAGAAATAACCCTAAATCAAAGCATTCTAAGAACAAAATATTTGTGTAAGTATTGAATATCTAAGTCAGACACTTTTTTAAAAAAACATTTTTTAGTATCTTTATTTATTAAATAGAGACAGCCAGAAATCAAGAGGTTGATGGAGAGGGAGAGAGGCAGAGAGACACCTGCAGCACTGCTTCACCACTCACAAAGCTTTCCTCCTGCAGGTGGGGACCAGGGGCTCCAACCTGGATCCTTGAGCATTGTAATAAGTGCGCTCACCCAGGTGCACCACCACCTAGCCCCCTCTAAGTCAAACACTTTCAACAAATTATATTGGATTCTGTGAAGTGTTGGCATTAGGGATACGAGGTGATTAGGCACAAGTATAGTGACAAAGATGGATATATAAACAGATGCCTTCAGTTTATTAAGGTAAGATATGAAAGACAAGTAAACACCCAGTGCTATATGAGTTCAGCAGAAGAAAGTGTTCTCTTACTTAGGACTTAGGAAATGAACCCTATGGGGGTGACACTGCATCTTGGAGTGGAGAAAAGAGGCAAAGGAGATTTTTTAAGATGAGTTTGTTCATTGTGAAGGAGCCAACATAGAGGGAAAGAACACACATTCAGGGGTATATGTTTGATCAAGTTAATGAAAAACCCAAGGGAAGGACTTGGTGGTAAATAAGCCTTACACAAGTGTATTTATAGAGGATAACTTTTTCTTTTGAAGGGATTGTAAAGTTACACGTGACTTATTAAGTAATATAACCTTTAGTCACTTACTCTGCATGATCATGTCTAACTTAGATGACTGGACTATCCCTAAATTCCTTAATTTCTTTATCCAATCATGGTTTATCTAAGATTTATTTATCTATACAGAAATATATAGATCTAACCATCATCCTGGATCATCTATCTGTTGGATTATTTTATTTCTTTAAATATTGTATTTTATTTATATTATTATTATTTTACCAGAGCACTACTCAGCTCCGGTTTATGGTGTGCAGAGGATTGAACCTGGGACTTTGGAGCCTCAGGCATGAGATTCTCTTTGCATAACCCCTACCCTCTGTTGGCTTCTTCATCTTTCATTTTATGAATATTTATTCTGGAGTAGCTCTTTCATATTCACAGTACCCTCCCTCTCTCTCCACCCCATATCTGTCGCATCATTTCTTTTTAAAAAAATGTCTTTATTGGGGGATTAATGTTTTACATTTGACAGTAAATACAATAGTTTGTACAAGCATGACATTTTTCCATATAACAATACAACCCCTACTAGGTCCTCTGTCGTCCTTTTTGAACCTGTATTTCCTCCACCCACCCACCCACCCCACAGTCTTTTACTTTGGTGCAATACACCAACTCCAGTTCTACTTGTGTTTTCTCTTCTATCTTGTTTTTCAATTTCTGCCTAAGAGTGAGATCATCCCATATTCAAACTTGTGTTTCTGAATTATTTCACTTAACATGATTTCTTTAAGCTTCATCCAAGATGGGCTGAAAACAGTGAAGTCACCATTTTTAATAGGTGAGTAGTATTCCATTGTGTATATATACCACAACTTGCTCAGCCACTCATCTGTTGTCGGACACCTGGGTTGCTTCCAAGTTCTGGATATTAAAAATTATGCTGCTTTGAATATAGGTATAAAAAATCTTTTTGGATGGGTGTGTTGCCAGGAGAGGAATTGCAGGATCATAGAGTAGGTCCATTTCTAGCCTTCTGAGAGTACTCCAGACTGCTCTCCACAGAGGCTGGACCAATTTACATCCACAGCAGCAGTGCAGGAGGGTTCCTTTGACCCCACAACCTCTCCAGCATTTGTTGCTGTTACCTTTACTGATGTCTGACATTCTCACAGGAGTGAAGTGGTATCTCATTGTTGTCTTTTTTTGCATTTCTCTGACAATCAAAGACTTGCAGCATTTTTTTCATGTGTTCCTTGGCCTTTTGGATCTCTTCTGTGGTGAATAATCTGTCCATGTCCTCACCCCATTTTTGAATGGGGTGGGTCATTGTTCAACATAGTGTTGAAAGTTCTTGCCATAGCAATCAAGCAGGAGCAAGGAATTAATGCGATACAGACTGAAAGAGAAGTCAAATCTCTCTATTTGCAGATGACATGATAGAAAAACCTAAAGAATCCAGCAAGAAGCTTTTGAAAATCATCAGGCAATATAGTAAGGTGTCAGGCTACAAAATTCACATACAAAAGTCAGTGGCATTCCTCTATGCAAACACTAAGAAGAAAATGGAATCCAGAAATCAATTCCTTTTACTATAGCAACAAAACAATAAAATATCTAGGAATAAACCTAACCAAAGAAGTGAAAGACTCATATACTGAAAATTATATGTCTCTTATCATTTCTATCTCTCCTTGTATCTCTCTTCATTTCTGTTTCTTTCACTTTCTCTCACTATATCTCTTCACCTCTCATCTCTAGCTGTCTTTCACTCTGTGAATGTGTTCATCTCTTTCTCCTCTCTGTATGTCTCTCTTCATCAATGTTTCTTTACTTCTCTAGTTCTTTAGTTCTCTTGACTATGAGATTTGCATAATCACTATGAAGCACCTGCAGATATAAAAAAAAAAGAAAGAAAAAAAGAAAAACCTCAGGCTCAGCAAGTCCCAAATTAAATTCATCATTGTCTCCCCAGATTCTCAAGTAATAAATTTCGGAGTCACCCTAAACTTCTGACTCTCCCACAGTCTGAACCTGAACATAACTCAACATCTCTCCTCTCCAGTACTTATCTTTTTTAGACTGTAATACTCCATGAAGTAACAATTTCCATGATCTCTGTTCATATGGCAAGCCACAAAATTTGACTCTAACTAGTCAAAATAGTAAAGGGTTTTTAAAAAAATAACCAGTAACTTATTGGAAGGTCACAGAACCGGGATCAGAGCATGGGAAACATCATATGAAGTGGAGTTTTGTTTCTTGTCTGCCAAGACATTTTTTTCCTTAAACAGAAAGGAAGGTTAGATTTGGATCACTCAAAGCAATCAACATATAATCAGGTTTTTCTAGCCCTCTTTTAGTAGATGCTGTTGGTACTTTGCCCAGATCGATGTGACCAGCCAGGATTCTCAAACCCCCCAGCTGCCTGTGAGTGCTACAGTTGACAGCTTATGCCTGCGACCTCAGATGAATTGCCAGCGCCTAACCAGGGTAGCTGATAATAGAGGCACAAAAGCCTGAACCCTTTGCCCTGTCTGCCTGTACAATAAAATGTACATTCCAGAATCTGCCTTGTGTCAAGATTCCTCTTGACCTTAGGTCCCCCCTTGTTGGTTCCTTCCCCTTGCGTACCCCATCCCCCTTAGTCTTGTACAAGTTTCTTTTCAGTGCACTCCTTCAGGAAGTCCCTGTCTCAAAGAACCTAACCTAAGATCCACCCTTAAATGGAGTTGGTCACGCTTTCCTTTTGAGTTGTCACAACTCCAATTTCATTTCCCATTACTGGCTTTTACCACTTTGTATGGCATTTTACTCTTCATGTGCCTATATCTTTCATAGGTTATGGGATCCTTGAATGCAGGAAATTTGCATACTTTGGGGGAACTTATAAAATTATAAGCCAAACATAATTGAAAATAAAAGGGGATGAGGGAGACAGCATAATGGTTATGCAAAGAGATTCTTTTTTAATATTTATTTTATTTATTTATTCCCTTTGTTGCCCTTGTTGTTTTATTGTTGTAGTTATTTTTGTTGTCATTGTTGGATAGGACAGAGAGAAATGGAGACAGGAGGGGAAGACAGAGAGGAGGAGAGAAAGACACCTGCAGACCTGCTTCACCGCCTGTGAAGCGACTCCCCTGCAGGTGGGGAGCCGGCACTCGAACCGGGATCCTTATGCCGGTCCTTGAGCTTTGCGCCACCTGCGCTTAACCCGCTGTGCTACAGCCCGACTCCCGCAAACAGATTCTTAAGCTTGAGGCTCCAAGGTCCCAGGTTCAATCCCTCACATCAGCATAAGCCAGAGCTGAGCAGTGCTCTGGTAAATAAATAAAAATAAATATTTAAATTATATATGTAATATTTATTAAAAGTCAGGGGCTGGGTAACACACCTGGTTGAGTGTACATGTTACAATACACAAAGTCCAAAGTTTGAGCCTCTAGACCCCACCTGCAGGAGGAAAGCTTTGCAAGTGGTGAAGGAGTGCTGCAAGTGTCTCTCTGTCTCTCTCCCTCTCTATCTCCCCTTCCCTCTCAATTTCTGACTGTATCCAATAAATAAGTAGTGATAATAAAAAATTAAAAATAAATAAAAGTCATATCACTGTAGATTAAACAATGACTAGAAGTTAGTGGAAATAATAAATGTAGTCATAAGCTATTATTTTCACTGTCTAAATTTGCCTTGGGAATGTCATCATTTGCTTACTTATTTTATTACCCACTAGAACAAGATTATTGGTAGCATGAAAACAAGTTTCTAGTAATTAATCTCTGGCTAAATGGATTTACAAGAAATAGAGTGCATGCAACCTGATTAATTTCCTAAATGGGTCAGATAACTTCTTTCTGTTCCTGCTAGTTTCTTTATTATCTACAAGGAAGAATTCAGGTTTAAAATGTTGTAACTAATAATGCATTCCACTTAAAAGTCTGAAAATAAGAGTGCAATAATGAGGAGTAAAGATTTCACATACCATCTTAGAATTTTGGGTGTCTAGACTTGTCATTTGCATTCACTTATTTATTTATTGGATAGAGACATCCAGAAATCAAGAGGAAAGGGAGAGATAGAGCTCGAGAGAGACAGAGACACACCTGTAGCACTGGTTCACCACTCACAAAGCATTACCCTGCAGGTGGGGAATGAGGGCTTGAACCTGGGTCCTTGTGAGTTGTAATGTGCTCTCAAAAAGGTGAATCAATTATCAGCCCTGCCATTTGCTTCTAATGTATAATTATTTCCTATGTAGCTAATGAATCCAGTTTGAATTGCCTTGTTGCTTCATCTATAAGAGTCTGTATGATATATGAGATAGTCATAAAGTTTCTACAATATATACAGAATGCTTTGGTTTATTTGTATTATTATTATTTTGTCTTTTCATTTTTTATCTTTATTTATAAAATGGAAACATTGACAAAACCATAGGATAAGAGGGGTACAACTCTACACAGTTCCCACCACCAAAACTCCACATCCCATTCTCTCGCCTGATAGCTTTCCTATTCTTTATTCCTCTGGGAGTATTGAGCCAGGGTCATTATGGTGTGCAGAAGGTGGAAGGTCTGGCTTCTGTAATTGCTTCCCCACTGAACATGGGCATTGACAGGTTGATCCATACTCCCAGCCTGTCTCTTTCTTTCCCTAGTGGGGCAAAGCTCTGGGGATTATTATTATTTTTTATACCAGAGCATCACTCAGCTCTGACTTACGCTGGTGCAGAGGATCGAACCTGGAAATTTGGAGCCTCAGGTGTGAGAGTCTCTTTGCATAACCATTATGCTATCTAGTGCCCCCCCCCCGCCCTAGAAGGTTTAAAAGAATGAATAAAAAGTGTCATGGCTGGCTAGGTGGCTCATCAGGTGGAGTACATACTTAGTAAACATGAGGCCACATTTTGATCCCCAGTACCACATATACTCAGAACTCTGCACAAGTGTCCTTGCACGCCATCTCTCTCTCTCTCTCTCTCTCTCTCTCTCTCTCTCTCTCTCTCCGTCTGTCTCAAAAACACACATATACACCCAATTAAATGAATAAATATTTTTAAAGGATAGAAAATGTCTCTATGCTGAAGTAACTCCTTAGCTAGAACCATAGCTTACATAGTTTAAGATTACTTGGGATAAAGAGGACTCCTCTAACCAGTTTGAAGGAAACTGATAATTAATGCTAAGCCTATAAAGTCCAGGCGTGCTAACAAACATATGAAAAATTGCTCCAGGTCACTGATTGACAGAGAAATGCAAATAAAGACAACTTTGAGATACCACCTCACCCAGTGAGAATGACATATATCAAAAAGGACAGCAGCATCAAAAGCTGGAGAGGTTGTGGGAACAAAGGAACCCTTCTGCACTGCTGGTGGGAATGTAAATTGGTCCAACCTCTGTGGAGAGCAGTCTGCAGAACTCTCACAAAGCTAGAAATAGACCTCCCGTATGACTCAGTAATTTCTCTCCTAGGGATATATCCCAAGGACTTCGTAACACCCAACCAAAAAGATATCTGTTGACTGTAATCCCCATGGATTTGATTTGGTCTGGGGCCCATATTCAGCTTAGGAGCCTATGTGACCTCTGCATCCCTGTAGATCTGAGCTCATATTCTGTGGTCACGAGTAGGAACATTCCAAGCTGCCCCAATGTCAACCCATCTTCCTCAGGTGTATCGCTGTTGATCCAAATTGAGGGCAAGGTCCTATGGGGGGCCACAAAGGGGTCTATTTTGTTGTTGGAAAGACTTTTTTGTTTTGTTTTGTTTTGTTGAGCACTGCTCGACTCTGACTTATGATGGTTTGGGGACTGAACCTGGGACTTCAGAGCCTTTTGTATAATCTTTATATACTATCTCCCCTGCCCTGAAAGCAAGATTTTGTTTAACAATTCTGTGGGTTAGAGAGGCTATGGGGAGAGAGGAACCCTTCTGCACTGCTGGTGGGAATGTAAATTGGTCCTACTTCTGTGGAGAGCAGTCTGGAGAACTCTCATAAGGCTAGACATGGACCTTCCTTATGACCCAGTAATTCCTTTCCTAGGGATATACCCCAAGGACTCCACTATACCCAACCAAAAAGATATGTGTACACCTATGTTCATAGCAACACAATTTGTAATAGCTAAAACCTGGAAGCAACCCAGGTGCCCAACAACAGATGAGTGGCTGAGAAAGTTGTAGTATATTTACCCAATGGAATACTATGCAGCTATTAAGAACAATGAACCCACCTTCTCTGACCCATCTTGAATGGGGCTAGAAGGAATTATGTTACGTGAGATAAGTTAGAAAGAGAAAGACGATTATGGGATGATCCCACTCATAAACAGAAGTTGAGAAAGAACAGAAAGGGAAATTCAAAGCAGAATCTGACTGAGTGTGGAGTAGGGCACCAAAGTAAAAATCTCTGGGTGGAGGGTGAAGGTAGATGTTCAGCTTCACTTGGGGAGAGGGGAATTAGGGAGTGGGGAGGGACACTGACCTTTGGCGGTGGGAATGGTGTTAATATACACTTCTATTAACTTATAGTCTCACAAATAAATATTTAATTAATATGAAAGGGGAAAATGGATTGAATGTCTCAATTTTTAAAAAATTTTTATTTATTTAAAATGGAGACATTAACATAACCACAGGATAAGAGGGGTACAACTCCACACAATTCCCACCACCAGATCTTCATATCCCATCCCCTCCCCTGATAGCTTTCCTATTCTTTTTTGATGCATAGACCATAGCTCTGAGTATATGTCCCTTCAATCTAAGCTTAAGACTTTAAATTAATAATCATATTGAATTTTACTAGTGGGCTCAAATTATTAATACGTTTCTAATAATGACTTGCTCTTTGAAATATTAAATCTAAAAGCTTAGACTAGGGAGAACAGAAGCAACAGGCAGTGTTCCTTTATAAGATACAGTTATATGTAAACAGCATAAAAGGACATACAGTATGATGAGGTCTTGTATGCTACAGCAAATCCTAACAATGGGATTTTCAAAGTTAACCTTATTGCCAAATAATTTGGTTATAGCAATAACTATCTATTGCCTTCTTAAACCCTAAGACAGAAGGAACCTTCCCCTTATTTCTCCCAGTCCTGGAACCTCTAAGGTGGGGCTCACTTTCTTGCATGCTTCTCTCAATTCATAACAACTGATACTGCATGTGCTGATCCCAACCTAATCAATGCAACCAGTACCACCTGGGCATGTTTCACTTTGGACTGTGTCCAGAGATGTCAGGCGTGACATGTCAACCCTTCAGCTTCATTACTCTGGCCCCAGGTTCCAGATGATACCATAATGCCAACCTGACTTCCCTGGGCAGACAACCCCACCATGTGTCCTGGAGACCCGCTTCCCCAGATCCCACCCCACAAGGGAAAGAGAGAGACAGGCTGGGAGTATGGATCGATCTGCCAATGCCCATGTTCATCAGGGAAGCAATTACAGAAGCCAGACCTTTCACCTTCTGCACCCCACAATGACCCTGGGTCCATACTCCCAGACGGATAAAGAATAGGGAAGCTATCAAGGGAGGGGATTGGATACAGAGAGCTGGGGTGGGAAATGTGTGGAAATGTACCCCCTCTTAACCTATAGTCTTGTCAATATTTCTGTTTTATAAAGAAAATTTAAAAAACAAATTTAAAAAAAGTCCAGGAGTGTTGGGATGCTTAGCAAACACAAGTTCAATTTTAACAGGTTATTTTTTGGAAATTGTCCACAAATATGTTGCTGAAGCTCATTTTAAATGATAGTGTCTTTTTTTTCAACTTTTTTATTAGATAAGACAAAGGAATTGAGAGAGGACGGGGATAGAGAGGGAGAGAAAAGTAAGTGACTGTAGACCTGCTTCACTGCTCATAAAGAACCCCTATTGCAGTTGGGGAGCAGGGCTTGAATTGGGGTCCTTGCTCTTGGTAATATGTGCCCTTAACTGGGTGTACCACTGCCTGCCCCCCCCATTGTTGTAATTTCTGTCTGCACTATGTCCTCACTTTTCACTCTAGAAAGATGTAACTGGTTCAAGTTCTAATCATCAGATTTATTTATTTTTAATATATGTATTTATTCATTACTGGATAGAGACAGAGAAATTGAGAGGGGAGGAGATAGAGAGGGAGAGAGAAATAGTGACACCTGCAACCTTGCTTCACCACTCATGAAGTTTTCCCCCTACAGGTGGGGACCAAGGACTTGAACCCAGGTCCTTACACACTGTACTGTGTGCACTTAACCAGGTGTGCCATTGCCTGGCTCCTCTCATATTTATAAATTGATGACCATCCCCCCCATCTCTCAATGAACTTTAAAAATCAGGGGTTTTATGTGAGTTACTAGCCACATTTTTCTGTAAAGTGTACCTATGTACTTTAGAATTTCTAGACCATACAGTCTTTGCCACAACTACTCAACTTGGCTTTTGTAACATGAAAGCAGCAGGCAAAATTAAATGAATGGATGTGGCTGGATTCCAGTAAAACTTTATTTAAAATAGCAGATGGCAGGCCAGATTTGACACAAAGGTTGTAGTTTTCCAACCCTATTTTATATATCCAAGAGTCATTAATCAGATATAGTTCACATATAGTCATGACTGATTACTTACGTACATCATAAAATTAGCTGCTAAAGTAACTAAATTACAAATCTGAATATTTCGTTGTAAGAAATGGGTCAACTAAATGAAATCCTTTTTCGGCTTATGGTCTCCTAGAAGTGGTTCTAACAACAAAAAAAATGGTTTGAATGCAAGTATTTATTTGGCAGGTAATTTCTGGAATTAACATTGAGGAAATAGAAAAGGAAAACAGGGAAGAGAAGGAAGCCAATAAAATGTGCATTGACAAACAAGGTCACTAATGGCAATTTGAGCATAATATCCCTGGTAAAATATGCCTCAGATTTCTATTCAGAATATTATGTTCATAATGATGTAATATGAGTTCATGGATAAATTTTGTATTATAGTAACTTTTCTTAATAAGTAGAACTAGTCCTGTGAGACCCAACCAACTTTCCTCTTTATGGTGTTGGAGAGGTTATTAACTTATTTATTTATTTATTTATTTATTTATAACTAGAACACTGAAACCTGAAACCCTGGCTTCCAGTGGTGCTGGGGATTGAACTCAACTTCAGTGCTTTGGTGAGACAGGCACAAAAGTGCCTGCCTAGACTGGGAGTATGGACCGACCAGTCAACGCCCATGTTCAGCGGGGAAGCAATTACAGAAGCCAGACCTTCTACCTTCTGCAACCCTCAACGACCCTGGGTCCATACTCCCAGAGGGATAGAGAATTGGAAAGCTATCAGGGGAGAGGTGGGTTATGGAGATTGGGTGGTGGGAATTGTGTGGAGTTGTACCCCTCCTACCCTATGGTTTTGTTAATTAATTCTTTCTTAAATAAAAAAAAGTGCGTGCCAGGTGCATCTCTGCCCAGCCCCCATGAACTAATATATTTTAAACAATACCTCTTTTCTGAAATATACTTCATCAGGCAACTATAACTTATATAATTCTAAGATAAAATATTAAGATATAAAATAAATGTATATTTCTTAATAACAAACATTATTAATATTAAGATATTAAAAACAGTCATTTAAATTTATCTTGGGGGCTGGGCAGTAATGCAGCGGGTTAAGCACACATGGTACAAAGCGCAAGGACTGACATAAGGATCCTGGTTCAAGTCCCCGCTCCCCACCTGCAGGGGGTCACTTCATAAGTAGTGAAGCATGTCTATAGGTATCTATCTTTCTCTCCCCTCTCTGTCTTACCCTCCCCTCTGATTTCTCTCTGTCCTATCCAACAACAACAACAATAACAACAACAAGGACAACAAGGTCAACAAAAATGGGGAAAAATGGCTTCTGCGAGCAGTGGATTCATAGTGTGGGCTCAGAGTCCCAGCGATAACCCTGGAGGCAAATTATCTTTACATTTTGTTTAATGTATTTCTCTTTGAGAATTAAAGAAATATGGGGAGAAGAAGTGATATCAAAGGGGCCAGGTAGTGGCACAACTGCTTAAGCATGGACCTTAAAGTGTACTAGGACCCAGGTTTAAGCCCCAGCCCCCACTTTCAAGGGGAAAGCTTCATGAGTGGTGAAGCAGGGCTGCAAGTGTCTCTCTCTTTCCCTATCTCTTCCTCCTTTCTCCATTTCTCTCTGTCTCTGATAATATATGAGAGGGGAAAAATAGATTAACTGTCTGAAGCTTTTTAATATACTTTTAATATATATTCCTTCAATCTAAGCACTTAAGGTCTCAAATTAGTAAACTGATTGAGTTTCAACACTGGGCTTAAATTGTTAATGTATTTTTAATAATAACTTTTATGGAAATGTTAATTCGCCTATAACCTTAGACCAAGGAGAACAGAAGCAACCGGTCTTGTCAGTATATAAGATATAGTTATTTGTAAATAACATTAATGACATAAATCATGGTAAGGTCTTGTACGGAACCTCTGGAGCTTTGCTTGTTTTCCTTCCTGCTTCTCTTGATCCATACCATTTGATACTACATCTGCTGATTTCAACCAAGTCAATGCAACCAGGGCCACCTCGACATGTTTCACTTTGGACTGTGTCCAGAGACACCAGGCCTAGGATGTCAACCCTCCAGCTCCAATACCTTTCCTACCCCATAGGACTCCTAAGTTACATTTCGGGTGGCACACCTCCTGGCAGAGTTATAGAACCTAGATATGGAACAGGGCACATGAGATAGGACATACATGCACATGTATGCAAAAGCTACAAGGAGAAAATATATACCTTAAAGTAAAAATTCTCAATAGTTTAATAACTGCAGCAAGTAGAGAGACCTAAAATAGACAAAGTACTTAATCAAATATTTTCTACTTAGACCTAGATACACTCCTCACCTACTTCCTATTTCACTTCCTTCAATCAATCGCTTTAAGTCTAACCATGTCAGATAAAGTAATGACTACAAAAGCTGGTTAAGGACAAGAGACTGGCACACTTTAACTATGGCCCTTTTGGTCACTACCAGGCCACTCCATCATCCAGGGCCCTAGTCAGGGAATCCTGGAATTCCCACACAGACATGATGGGCCTAGACCTCTAACAGATCCCTCTCTCCATCATCACTGGTCATCTCCATCAGGAACAACATCAAAAACCCTCTTTGGGCCTCTATAGGACCTTGCCCTCAATGTAGAACAATGGTAGAAACTGCCCCATTCTCTAAAGGGAGGCTGGGTCAACATACTCTGCCACTTGAGGAAGACTTGTCCTGAAATGAGTGCAGCCTAGAATGTTTCTAGATATGATCACGGAAAGCGAGCTCAGACCTACAGGGATGCAGAGGTTACACAGGCTCTTGTGCTGAATATGGGCCCCAGATCAAATCAATGGGGTTTACAGTAAACAATATTTATATACTTTTCCCATATTTGGGAGCTACTCTCTGCCATGATCCAGATTTCTATTCCTATTCCCAACTCTGACACCATGTCCCTAGACAATACTTCCAGCCCACCTGTATGTTAGCTATCGAGCTTAGGCAAAAATTAGTAAAGTCGCAGGCCCATCACAACATACCTAAAACAGACTTCCTAGCTTCTTCCAACATGAAGACCCCAAATCTAATCTGCTATATTCTCACCTTTAAGTTCCTGATTACTAAACAATTTTTTCTGATTTATATTTTAATGCTTTTCAGCCACCAAGTTCCAGATGCTACCGTGATAGCAACCTGACTTCTCTGGGCCAGATGACCTCACCAATGCGTCCTGGAACCCCACCTCCCCAGAGCCCTATCCCACCAAGGAAAGATAGAAACAGGCTGGGGGTATGGATTCACCTGACAACACCCATGTCCAGCAGAGAAACAATTATAGAAGCCAGACCTCCCACCTTCTGTACCTCATAAGGATCTTCGGTCCATATTCTCAGAGGGATAAATAAAAGGGGCCCTTTTGTGGGCCCCTATAGGGCCTTGCCCTGAATATGGATCAATAATGGTAGGGACAGCCCCATTCTCCAAAGGGAGGTTGGGAGACATACTCTACCACTCGAGGAACATGGGTCCTGAAGTCAGTGCAGCCTAGAATGTTCCTAGCTGTGACTACAGAATGTGAGCTCAGACCTATAGGGATGCAGAGGTTACATAGGCTCCTGTGGCAAACATGGGCCCCAGATCAAACTGATGGGGTTTACAGTTAACAGTGTTATATACTTTCCCTATATTTAGGAACTATTGTCTTCACTGATCCAGCTTTCTAGTCCTATTTCCAACTCTGATACCATCTCTCCAGATAATACCTTTGGTCCACCTGCATGTTAGCTGTGAGGCTCAGGAAAAAATCAGTAAAGTCATAGGCCCCTTGGAATATATCTAAAATAGACTTCCTAGCTTTTTCTAAAATAGAGACCCCAAATCTCATCTGCTATATTCTTGCCTTTAGGTTTCTGTTTATTTAACAATTTGTTCTGCTCTGTATCTCAATGCTTTTTCAGCCACCGAGTTCCAGATGATACCATGACGACAACCTGACTTCTATGTGCAGATGACCCCACCAGTGTCTCCTGGAGCCCCACCTCCCCAGAGTCCTGCCCCACTAAAGAAAGAGAGAGAGAGGCTGGGAGTATGGATCGACCTGCCAATGTTCATGTTCAGCAGAAAAGCAGTTACAGAAACTAGACCTTCCACCTCATGCACCCCATAATGATCCTGGGCCCATGCTCCCAGAAGGATAAAGACTAGAAGACCTCTCAAGGGAGAGGATGGGATATGGAACTCTGGTGGTGGTAACTGTGTGGAATGGTACCCCTCTTATCCTATGGCCTTGTCAATATTTCCATTTTAGAAATACATTGGAAAAAAAAGAATAGTGAAGATGCCAATGAAAGGGATGGGATATGAAACTCTGGTGGTGGAAATTATATGGAATTGTACCCCTCTTATCCTACAATCTTGTTGATCATTATTAAATCACTAATAAAATTAAAAAATAAAAAAGAAGTCATATCAATGCTTGCCTCATTTTTGTCAGTCTTAGTCTCTGTGGTTCAGTGTACTTACTATATGCTCTGTGCCACCATGTTTATTATAGGAGATCAAAGGCTGCCCATGAAAAAGGAGAATGTGAATTAGTAATAAAAGAAGAATAGTAGCCTGCGAGGAAAGGAAATGAGTATTTGGTAAAGTCAGAAGCAGTACAGGTTGGACAAACAAAGTGAACAATAATAATCCCAGCCTATAAGAAAAGCAGATATTTCTTTCTCTCTCTCTCTTTGGCACTGGGGAATAAACCAAGAATCTCATAGTGCAATACTGCTGAGTGGCCTTCTTGCTCATTAAAAAAAAAGTTCTATATCCTCTGAAGCAGTGGGGAGAGGAGGAGGGCAGGAGGGAGGAAGGGGTGAAAAGAGACAGAGACAGAGACAGAGGTAGAGACAGAGAGACACCAGGACACCACTCTACCATCCCTGGAGTTCCTTCTGGTGTTTTCCATGGTATTACCATGTGGTGTCAGGAAACAATCCATCACATGGTAAGGTGTGCACCCTACCTACTGAGCTTTGTCCCTGTCTCAGACCTTTCCTAACTTCTAAAATCTATTTTTTATGCTTACCATTAATAACAACAATAGTGGTAGGAACTGGTGAAGAGGGTCAAAATGTTTAAAAAGAAATGGTGATGCTTATGGGAAGATTTAAGAATAAGCATTCTGTTTCTAGGATTTGAAATTATAGCCTTGCTCTATTGCTTTTCCCCAGAGACTGAATTATATTTCTTTTGGTTTGGTTTCCTGAGCTTGTAGTTATGCCCAGAGGATCTGACTACTCTGTTCACCAACAACCAATTCCATAAAGATCCAGGATAAATTCCATGATAATAGTCTCATACAAGGAAAAGGAGGATCACAACTAATTTGTCAGGTCATGTGGGTCCTTGGGAGTTGTCTAGCCAAAAAAGGTTATTCTGAGAGCAACTATAGAGAATAAAAGTGAGTATACAGGGGGCCTCGTGATGGCACACCTGGTTGACTGCACACATTACAGTGTACAAGGATCCAAGTTCAAGCCCCTGGTCCTCATCTGTAGAGGGGAAATTTCATAAGCAATTAAACAGTGCTGAAAGTGTCTCTCCCTACCTATCTCCTCCTTCACTCTCAACTTCTCTTTCCTCTTTTAAATAAATAAAAAATAAAAATATATTAAAGGGTTTTTTAAGTGGATGTACACTTTCTGGGATCACACCCCAGTTTTGGAACACAATCCCACAAAAAGATAGAACTTTTGGGGGCAAGCAGTAGCATACCTGGATAAGTGCACATATTAACAAGCACAAGAACCCAAGTTTGAGCCCCTGCTCCCCACTTGTGGGGGATCCACTTCATAAGTGTTGAAAGTGAAGCAGGTCTGTAAGTGTCTAAATTTCTCTCCCTCTCTCTATCTCCCGGCTGACTCTCAATTGATCACTGTCCTCAATTGATCCACTGTCTAGTAAAAATTAGGGAGGGGATGGCTACAGGGAGCACTGAGCCCCAGAGATAACTCTGGTGGCAAATAAAATAAATAAAAAGATAGAACTCTATATGATGGTATATTTATTGCAAAACAATTCCTTCTTGATGACTACCAACAACAATATAAACCTAGCAGATGAAAGCACAGAATTTGACATCATGCTGACTTGAAGTAAAGTCTCAGCTACTTGGTTTACTGCATGGTATATTCATCTAGACATGAATGTCAACACTTCATCAAGCATCCCATGAAGAATCAGCTTTCAAAAAAATATTTTTGAGAGAAATGGAAATTTTCTTAAGATTACCTTAAGTGCATATCAAGAAGAAATGTATGCTATGCTCCCTAGTAAGGTCAACTTTAATATCTTGATTTAAGATTCATATTTTCTCAAATCCAATATTGGCCTTCTGATACAATGGTTTTTCTCTCTCCTCCTATACACCTTCTGGCACACTGGCTTCATGCCATCTATATTTACTTATTCATTTATTTATTTATTTTGCCTCCAGGTTTATTGCTGGGGCTCGGGGCTGGCACTACTAATCCACTGCTCCTGGAGCCATTTTTTTCATTTTATTGGATAGGACAGATAGAAATTGAGAGAGGAGGGGAAGATAGAGGGGGAAAGATAGACACTTGCAGACCTGCTTCACTGCTTTTGAAGTAACCCCCCTGCAGGTGGGGAACCAGGGGCTCGAACCGGGATCTCTATGCGGGTCCCTGTGCTTAGTACTATGTGTGATTTTTTTTTAGGGTTTCTTTTTTTTTTCCTCCAGTGTTATCGCTGGGTGAGCACAGTGCCTGCACTACGAATCCACTGCTCCTGGCAGCCATCTTTTTCCCATTGTTGCTGCTGCTGTTGTTGTTGCTGGATAGGACAGAGAAATTGAGAGACGAGGGGAAAACAGAGAGAGGGAGAGAAAGATAAAGCCCTGCAGACCTGCTTCACCACTTGTGAAGCGACCCCGCCCCCTGCAGGTGGGGGGGGGGCTGGAACTGGGATCTTTGTGATGGTCCTTGAGCTTCATACTACGTGTGCTTAACCCGGTGTGCTACCGCCTGGCCTCTGCTTTTTTTTTACATTTCTTTTTTTAAAAAATTGTTTGTTTATATATTGGATAGAGACAGAGAAATCGAGAAGGATGGGGAAGATAGAGAGGAAGAGAGACAGAGAGACACTTGCAGACCTGCTCCACCACTTGTGAAGTTATCGCCCTGCAGGTGGGGAACAGAGGCTTGAACTTGGGTCCTTGTACACGGTAATGTGTGCACTTAACCCGGTGGGCCACCGCCGGGCCCTCCTTTATTTATCTTATTTTTTCTGCCATCTTGGTTGAACTCCTCCAACCACCAGCTCAGCAACATGAAGGATTCTCTCCAGCTAACAAGACCTCCTTAGGAGACAACTGGGATTATGTTATAGATTTTAAATTCGGGGGCATTATTTCTTATGCCTTATGATTACACAAAGGAATTTGCCTTAAGTAGCAGTTTTATCTATCTACGTTTTTTTTTTTTTTGTCATAACTAGGACTTCACAGCTCCAGGATGAAAATTTCAGATAGAAAAGCAGAGAGACAGCACAGTACCAAAGCTATCTACAATTCAGTGAGTACTGGACTCAAACCTGGGTTGTGTGCATGGGCAACCAAGGATACTATTCAAGAGAGTTATCTTGCTGGACCTGTATTTCTACTTCTTTTCCTGAGAAAAAAACACACCAGAGCAACACTTCCAGCTTTTCTCTGATCCTCTGTCCACTCGTCTCAAGTGATGAAGAAGTAATTTTTCAGATAAAAGACATTAGGAGATAGCACAGTGGATAAAGCTTTGAACTCTCAAGTGTGAGGTCGTGAGTTCAATACCCGGTACCACAAATGTCAGAGTGATGCTTTGGTTCCCCCATCTCTCTTTCATAAATAAGTAAACAAAATCCAAACAAATATTAAAAAGGAAAAAAGATACTTTAAAATATTTATAATAAAAGATATTAAGAAAAGAAGCAAAGTGTGTGTGTGTGTGTGTGTGTGTGTGTGTGTGTGCATGCACTGTACAGGTATGTCACTCAGACTACCCTTCAAGAAAGAACCTTCTTTCTTTTTTTTTTTTTTTTTAACCAGAGCACTACTCAGCTCTGGCTTATGGCAGTGTGGGGGATTGAACCTGGGACTTGAGAGCCTCAGGCACAAAAGTCACTTTGTATAACCATTATGCTATACCCCCACCCCAAGAAAGAACTTTCCATTCAACTGTAATGAGTGCAGTTAATTGACAGCTTTCAGATTTTGGAGGACTTTTTTTTTTTTTTTTCTTAAATAGCTCCAACTAATGATGAAACATTTGCGGGAGTGCTGAGGTCTGGCCCTTTCTGTCCAATGTGGGACTTCACTGATAGACAATGCTTGCTCTGGAGGGTCCCCGGTAAGTTGACTGAGCTATCAGATTCTCCATGCCCAAATCTGCTTTGGCTTCTTTTGTTTTCTTAGGCTTTACTTCCCAATAAACATTCTGTACTGCTGTTTCTCAAGTCTGTCTCCAACCCAACTACGATAATATGACTCTACAGTTTTACTTTTCCCTCCCACTCTCCCTCCTTTCCTTTTTTTTTTTCTCTCAAAGATTCATGTACCCTCACAAACTCCCAATTGCTTACTGTCCTAGGAAATAGTTTCTCCCTGCAAGTGGGAGGCTGAGCTCTTGGATATGGTGTTAGTGAGGGAGGTCTGGGTGGATGCATTATGGCTGTTTATTGAGTTTCATTATACAGTTCAATCTTAGAGTGACAAAGCTGGTATTTTTATCTCCATCTGATTTTTGTGCCTTACACCTCAATCAGTTTTTGACACAGGAAGGAAGCAAACAGAAAAAGGCTGATTCATTTATCCTCACAACTAACAGCATAAGTAGAAAAAAATCTTTTTAAAAAACTTGATTTATTTATGAGAGAGGGAAATTTTTCACCAGTAATTTGGAATACCTAAATGAATTTTCTAGAGGTTATATGAATTTAGCAGACCGACACGATTTGATTTAAGAAACTATCACAAAAACCACAATTGCACATGAATGTATTGCTTCCTTGAAGTTCTGAGGATGTAAAGATAAGGTCTGATCCACAATCACAAGGATTTCCCAAAATGTTTGTGTATGTGTGTGCTTGTGCATAGTATGGAAATTGGCTGTCCTATGTAGGCTGTTCATAAAGGGGCTTTAGCAGATAAGATTGATGGTACATCATAAGATTATGATGCTTTCATAATCTCTGTCTTTGGAAACTGCCCTCACTGTATTTTGCTAAAGGCATTCTCAGGAGTAGAATAGGTTTTGTAGTGCAAAAAGTGCCAGGCAATTTAATCCTCTAGGAGAAACTCCCAATGAATGAAGGGCAGGAGTTTTGAGGTGTTTCAATTCCCTCTGTCTCTTCTTGTAGGGACAATTCTATAGAATGATCTTCACAATCTCTCACATGACTCATTGTAGTATAGAGCACCTTAGCACACTTCTTGAGAAGCTTTTTATTGAAATTCTTGTTTTTGCCTTTTTTTTCTTTCTCTGCTGGATGGTATTGCTCTGAAAATAAACTACCAACACCCAAGCTCTGAAAATAAACTACCGACACACCAAGTTCTCCCACTTTGGGGAAAACTCAAAATAAGATACTACTTCTAGTCCTACAAGATCATTGGAAGAAAAAGTGAGTTAGTGTAAAAAAAAAAAAAAAAAGAAAGAAAGTAAACACACAGAGCTCAGTTAAGTCACAGAAATTGTGAGCTTTATGGTGAAGAGCTAGCAAGTCTTACAGTGACTGTCTTTATAAAAGCCTTGAGTACAAACTTCCTCTCTAGTTGTAAATCTCCTGAGGCCCAGTGCCATGTCCATGAACTTGTCTGCTGCCATTTTAAGTATGTTCTTATCCCTTGCAAGTTAAATAGTTTTGACTAAGCCAGAAGGCCAAATAAATTCAAACTTGTTCCAAATATGTCTCTTTAAATCAGATTATTTTCATTTGTAAGTGAGAGACCAAGGCAGTGAACAGTATGCTTAATGACAGTCCTCTAAAACTTTTTTTAAAAAAATTTTGGGCTTGTTGGTGGTGTACCTAGTTGAGCGCACATGTTACAGTGCGCAAGGACCTGGGTTCGAGCCCCCAGCCCCCACCTGCAGAGGGAAAGCTTCACAAGTGGTGAAGCAGTGCTGCAGGTCTCTCTCTCTCTCTCCCTCTCTATCACCCCCTTCCCTCACGATTTATGGCTGCCTCTATCCAAATAAATAAATAAAGATAATTTAAAAATTATATCATTATTGCTCTGACAAAGACAACACTTTAAAAAAAAGATTTATTTTCATGAGACAGTGTTAGAGACTAGAGCATTGCTTAGCTCTGACTTAAATTGGTGCCAGGATAGGACCTGGAGTTTCTTTTTATTTATTTATTGCATAGATATAGAAAAATTGAGAGGGAGGAGGGAAATAGAGGAGACAAAGAGAGAGACACCTGCCTTGCTACTCCACTACTTGTGAAGCTTCACCTTCTGCAGGTAGGGCCAGGGGCTTGAACCCAGGTCCTTGAGAACTGCAACACTTATACACCCAGTCCCCAAGACCTGAGGTTTCTATAGCTTCTAGCATGCACATCTGGTGTGCTATCACGGTGATATCTCCATGCCCTAATTACACAATATTTTTTAAAGATTGTATTTATTTATTAATGAGAGAAAGGGAGAACATCACTGTGCATTTGAGCTACTGGGGAATGAACTCAAGAACTCATGCTCTTAGGTTAAGTACTTTGACTACTGCATCACCTTCCAGGTCACAGTACTTTTATTTTATTGTATTTTATTTTTTATTTTAACCAGAGCACTGCTCAGTTCTGGCTTATGGTGGTGCCAGGGACTGAACCTTGGAGCTTCAGGCATGGAAGTCTTTTGCATAGCCACTATGCTATCTCCCAGTCAAAGATCCTCCTTATTCTGCTACAGCAGGTCCTTGTAATATCCTTTAGTTCAATTTCATTTTTTTAATTTATTTTATTTTATTTATTCCCTTTTGTTGCCCTTGTTGTTTTATTGTTGTAGTTATTATTGTTGTTGTCGTCGTTGTTGGATAGGACAGAGAGAAATGGAGAGAGGAGGGGAAGACAGAGAGGAGGAAAGAAAGATAGCCACCTGCAGACCTGCTTCACCGCCTGTGAAGCGACTCCCCTGCAGGTGGGGAGCCGGGGTTCGAACCGGGATCCTTACACCGGTCCTTTGACTCACAGCTAGGGCCACTGTATCGTTTGTGTATTTCTTCCATATCTGTTCAGGTTTTCTTTAGATACTCTGCCTTCTTCCCACACCCCAAAGATGTGTATGTTAGATTCATTGGTACATTTCAACTGTCCCAACCTGAGTGAGTGTGGGTGTGAGTGAGGCATGCAATGGAAGTCTGTTTTCTGTCCAGTGTGGATCCCACCTTGTGCCTTAAGCTATTGGGAAAGACTCTGGCTACCCACCACTCTGAACTGCATTAAGATGGTTGAAAAGTGAATTAGTGGATAATACACACTATGGCTTAATATCAGAAGTGTTTGAGGTTTTATTTAAAAGTTTGTTGATGTTTCTGTAACCAAAAATCTGATGTAGGAATTTAATGCTTATTTATAAATATCAATTAGCCTATGGTAAAACTAGTTTCATTATAAAAAAATCAGGTGGCTGACTAAATGCAAAAGAAAGAAATAGGAGAAAAAAAGAAAACGAAATAAAAGAACAGGACATCTCACCTCACACATGAATCAATTCAAAATGGATTTAAGACTTATATATTGGAATGAAAGCCATAAAATCCACAGAAGCAAACATTGGCAGAATACTCCATGATATCTGCTATGAAAATGTCTTCAGAGACTTGAGTTCAACAGCAAGGAAAAGAAAGGCAAAAACAAATAGAAATTACTCACACTGAACATCTTCTATACAGTACAAGAAACCATCATCCAAAGAAAAAGATATCCTACAGAATGGAAGAAGATATTCACACAATACACCAGACAAAAGCCCAGAAACACACACACACACACATACACACACAGAGAGAGAGAGAAAGAGAGAGCTCTCACTAAAATCAACAACAACAAAAAATAATCTCATCAAGAATGGGGAGAAGATCTGAACAGACTTTGCATCAAAGAAGATATTCCGATGGTCAACAGGCCCATGGTGGCAAAAAAAAAAAAAAGAGTCTACTATCATCTGTCATTAGAAAACTGCAAATCAAGACAACAATGAGATACAACCTCACCCCTGTGAGAACATCATACATCCATAATGAAAGAAACAAGTGCTGGCAAGGAAACTTTTTTACATTGTTAGTGGGATGTAAACTGGTCTAGACTCTAAAAAAATAGTCTAGAGATTTATTAAAATATTAAAAATAGACACATCCTTTTGACTCCGATTTTCTTCTTCTAGGTATTTACCCCAAAACCAAAAAACACATATTCCAAGAGATTTATATACAGCTATGTTCATTAGAAGCACTGTTTGCAGTAGCCAAAATTTGGAAACAATCCATGTGTCCAATTGAATAAGGAAGTTGTAGTATACATACACAGTGGAAAACTACTTAGCTATAAGAAAAAAGAAGAAATCTTATTTGCTACAGCACAGATGGAATTGGAAAGAATCATGCTAAATGAAATAAGCCAGAAGGAACATGAACACTGAGTGTTACTATTTGAAGTGGGACTTAAGAAACATTGGAAGGGAAAATACAAAGTAAAACACTAATAAATTGTGGTATTTTCAGTAAAACCATGGCTTCAAAAGGAAGAAGTGAGAGAAGATGAGTGGGGGTTGGGGACGCAGTGTCATATAGGATAAGGGATGAATTTAGTAGTGGGAATTCACAAAACAGAATTTGGACTGGAGTTAGTGGATTACACCAAAGTAAAAGACTCTAGGGTGGTGGGGGGAGGGTTCAGGTCCTGGAACATGGTGGCAGAGGAGGACCTGGTGGGGGCTTAATCATGTGGAAAACTGAGAAATGTTACACATGTACAAACTATTTTACTATTGACTATAAGCTGTTAACCCCCAACAAACAAACAAACAAAAAAAAAGGTATGTTGACACCTATCTTGGGGAGATGTAAAACTGCCCCTGTGATAATGACAGTTTTGTAAATCAACATTTCCTGAATTAACTTTTTTAAAATTGGTTTCATTATATGCTCTTTCAATTACAGATTCCAAGAAGGCTATGATAACATCAAGGGAGGACTTATGTAACTATTCCAGCAGAGGAAAGAGTACAGGGAATTAAGTGGAGAAAGAAGTTGCCTGAAATCAGTCAGGGTCTTGGAAAATACATTCCTTGTGTTGTTATCATTCTTTATACCTGAAGTAAGCCCAAATAGGTAAGGGCAGACTTACTGACCAAGCATCTCTGCAGCCAATCAATAAAGGGCCCAGGTTATGGAGACTAGGGCTTCATCTACTGCTTGTGAATTTTGCATTTTTGTGACAGTGCTTTCTTTCTTTGAGTTCCCTTTCTCTAAACTGTAAAGTATTGGCTTCCTGGGAAAGAGACTGATCAAATCCCCATTAAAGACTATAGGCATTGCAGATTTAGTGGGAGGAGACCTGGGGACATTATATAAGCTGAAGTCCCTGGTGTGGACCTTCCTCTGTAGGGATAAATCACACTGGCCACCACACAAGGCACCATATGTACTGAATGAACCTAGATCGGATCTAGGAGACATAAAAGAACTGCCAGAAACTTAGTGTTACAACAACTGGTCAAATTAAATAATGACTGTATGTTGTTAAAATTCGGCGGCTCTAGCTGGCCGGGCTAGCTTCACGGGTGGGTAACAGAGACGACCAGAGACGTACGGCTAGGCAGGGAAGCTGTATTTCTTTATTTAGGATCAACGATTCATAAACTAAACCAAACTAATCACCAAACAGAACTCTGCAGTCCCTGCACCATCATAAACCAAAGCTCTCCCCCGCCAAGAAAATTGGATCAGTCCTGCTAGTTTCGCCGGCCCACTTGGCCCCGCCCCAAGGAACCCTGAGAGAGTTCCAGAGTTCGAGAGTTGGAGAGTTGCAGAGTTTGAGAGTGCTTGGCACCGCCGCGGGGAAAGAGGCAGCAGAGTTCTGTTTGGTGATTAGTTTGGTTTAGTTTATGAATCATTGGTCCTAAATAAGAAATACAGCTTCCCTGCCTAGCCGTACGACTCTGGTCGTCTCTGTTACCCACCGTAAAGCTAGCCCAGCCAGCTAGAGCCACCGAATTTTAACAACAACTGTATGTGATACGATAAATAGCACTGTATCATTGTTAAAAGTCCTGAATTCAATACTAAAATTATAAGATAATTTCCCTCTTTTTAAGGATTCTAGGGTAGATTTTTTAAATAATCTTTATTTATTTATTGCATAGAGATGGCCAGAAATTGAGAGGGAAAGGGGTGATAGAGAAGAGGATAGACACCTGCAGCCCTTCTTCACCACTCACAAAGCTTTCCCCACGCAGTTAGGGGGTCAGGTGCTCGAACCCGGGTCCTGTTCACTGTATCATGTGTGCTTAATCAGGTGCACCACCACCTGGTCCCAGATAATTTCCTTGTTCTTAAAATATATATAATGGAATTAACTGCACTGATTGAAAGATAGCATAATAGTTATGCAAGTAGTCTCTCATGCCTGAGGGTCCCAGGTCCCAGCTCCCAGGCTCAATCCCCTACATCCCTCTATAAACTAGAGCTGAGCAGTGCTCTAGAAAAAAAAATCCACTATCTGTGCATGCTTTCATGTGTGGGTGCTTACACATAATACACATGTGGAAGAAAGTAAAAACTGAAATAGCTTGATATCAGGGAAAGGTAGGGAATTATGCATGCTATATATGCAATTCTTGTTTTATATTACTCTCAATAAAAATATCTACCTTATTTTCTATTTTATTAAAAATAAATAATATAGGTTTTAAAAGCACCCAATATCTTAGTAAAGTAGAAAAGAGACTGGACTTGGGGAACTTCAGAACTCATCATGCCTAGATCCACCAACAAGAGTATGTGCGATAAAGTCACTAAGTCACTCTGAGATCGCATTTTCTATGAAATGATAAAGGTGATCTAGACAACCACCAGGATAAGTTCTTGTTGTCCTACTTTGTAAGACTACACTTTCTACCTCCTCACTCTAGCAGAAGCAAGTCATAAACTCTTTTTTCAAGTGTATGTATCCTTTATTGACTCATGTAAATATAGCAGTGAAGTTTCCTGAGAGCAAAGCCACAAAATGACAATAACCAGTTTCAATATAAATGTCTGTGCACCCAATGAGGGACCATCTGAATACATCAAGCACCTACTGAAAGAACTCCCAAAATACATCAATATTAATACAATAATAGTGGGAGATTTTAACACCCCACTCTCACACTTAGACATATCAACAAAGCAGAGAATCAATCAACAAAGAAACAAGATAATTAAATGAAGAGATGGTCAGACTAGACCTCCTGGACATCTTCAGAGCCCTTCACACCAAAAAACTGGAATACACATTCTTCTCAAATCCACACAACACATATGTTAGGCCACAAAGACAGCATCAATAAATTCAAGAGCATTGAAATCATCCCAAGTATCTTCGCAGACCACAGTGGAGTAAAACTAACATTTAACAACAAACAGAAAATTATTAAAAGACACAGAATTTGGAAACTAAACAACATACTCCTTAACAACCACTGGGTCAGAGAGTCACTCAAGCAAGAAATTCAAATATTCCTGGAAACAAATGAAAATGAAGACACAACCTATCAAAATATTTGGGACACAGCTAAAGCAGTATTGAGAGGGAAACTCATAGCCATACAATCACATATTAAACAACAAGAAAAAGCTCAAATAAACGACCTTACTGCACACCTCAAGGACTTAGAGGAAGAGGAACAAAGGAACCCTAAAGCAACCAGAAGGACAGAAATCACTAAAGTTAGAGCAGAAATAAACAACATTGAAAATAAGAGAACCAAACAAGATCAATGAAGCCAAATGTTGGTTCTTTGAAAGATTAAACAAAATTGACAAACACCTAGCCAGACTCACTAAACAAAAAAGGGAGAAGACTCAAATTCATAGAATTGTAAATGATAGAGGAGATATCACAACTGACACCACAGAAATCCAGAAAATCATGTGAAACTTCTATAAAGAACTATATGCCACCAAGCTAGAGAATTTGGAAGAAGTGGAAGAATTCCTAGAAGCATATGCCCTTCCAAAACTGAACCAAGAAGAACTACAAAACCTAAATGCACTAATCACAGACAAAGAAATCGAAACCATTATTAAGAACCTCCCCAACAACAAAAGTCCTGGACCAGATGGCTTCACAAACAAATTCTACAAAACCTTCAGGAAACAGTTAGTACCCATACTTCTAAAGCTTTTCCATAAGATCGAAGAAACAGGAACACTCTATGAAGCCAACATCACCCTGATACCAAAAGCAGATACGGACACAACAAAAAAGGAAAACTACAGACCAATATCTCTGATGAACATAGATGCCAAAATATTAAACAAGATCTTGGCCAACCAGACACAGCAGCATATCAAAAAGACTGTTCATCATGACCAAGTGGGATTTATCCCAGGAATGCAAGGTTGGTTCAACATACGTAAGTCAATCAATGTCATTCACCACATCAATAAAAGCAAAGCCAAAAACCACATAATTATCTCAATAGATGCAGAGAAAGCCTTTGACAAAATCCAACACCCATTCATGCTCAAAACCCTACAAAAAATGGGAATAGATGGGAAATTCCTCAATATAGTGGAATCCATATATAGCAAACCTACAGCCAACATTATACTCAATGGACAGAAGCTGAAAGCATTCCCCCTCAGATCGGGGACTAGACAGGGCTGTCCACTGTCACCATTACTCTTCAAAATAGTGTTGGAAGTTCTTGCCATAGCAATCAGGCAAGAGAAAGGAATAAAAGGAATACAGATTGGAAGGGAAGAAGTCAAGCTCTCATTATTTGCAGATGATATGATAGTATACATAGAAAAACCTAAAGAATCCAGCAGAAAACTACTGGAAGTTATTAGGCAATATAGCAAGGTTTCAGGCTACAAAATCAATGTACAAAAAATCAGTGACATTTCTTTATGCAAACACTAAATCTGAAGAAGAAGACATCCAGAAATCACTCCCATTCACTACTGCAGCAAAATCAATAAAATACCTAAGAGTAAAGCTGACCAAAGAAGTTAAAGACTTGTATACTGAAAACTATGTGTCACTATTCAAGGAAATAGAAACTGATACCAAAAAATGGAAAGACATCCCATGCACATGGATCAGAAGAATAAATATCATCAAAATGAATATTCTCCCCAGAGCAATATACAAATTTAATGCAATACCCATCAAAGTTCCACCAAGCTTCTTTAAGAGAATAGAACAAAAACTACAATCATTTATCTGGAACCAGAAAACACCTAGAATTGCCAAAACCATCTTCAGGAAAAGAAACAGAAATGGAGGCATCACACTCCCAGACCTCAAACGTTATTATAATGCCATCATAATCAAAACAGCATGGTACTGGAACAAAAATAGGCACATAGACCAGTGGAACAGAATTGAAAGCCCAGAACTAAACCCACACACCTATGGACATCTAATCTTTGATAAGGGGGCCCAAAGTATTAAATGGAAGAAGGAGGCTCTCTTCAATAAATGGTGCTGGGAAACGTGTTGTAACATGCAGAAGAATGAAACTGAACCACTTTAACTCACCAGAAACAAAAATCAACTCCAAATGGATTAAAGACCTGGATGTTAGACCAGAAACAATCAAGTACTTAGAGGAAAACATTGGTAAAACACTTTCCTACCTAAACTTCAAGGACATCTTTGATGAAACAAACCCAATTGCAAGGAAGACTAAAGCAGAAACAAACCAATGGGACTACATCAAATTGAAAAGCTTCTACACAGCCAAAGAAACTATCACACAAACAAAGAGACCCCTCACAGAATGGGAGAAGATCTTCACATGCCATACATCAGACAAGAAACTAATCACCAAATTAAACAAAGAGCTCAGCAAACTTAGCACCAAAAGAGCAAATGACCCCATCCAAAAATTGGCAGAGGATATGAACAGAACACCCACCTCAGGGGAGATGCAAAAGGCTAACAAACATATGAAAAACTGCTCCAGGTCGCTGATTGTCAGAGAAATGCAAATAAAGACAACATTGAGATACCACCTCACCCCTGTGAGAATGGCATACATCAAAAAGGACAGCAGCAACAAATGCTGGAGAGGCTGTAGGGACAGAGGAACCCTTTTGCACTGCTGGTGGGAATGTAAATTGGTCCAGCCTCTGTGGAGAGCTGTCTGGAGAACTCTCACAAGGCTATACATGGACCTTCCATATGACCCAGTCATTCCTCTCCTAGGGATATACCCCAAGGACTCCATAACACCCAACCAAAAAGATGTGTGTACTCCTATATTCATAGCAACACAATTCATAATAGCTAAAACCTGGAAGCAACCCAGGTGCCCAACAACAGATGAGTGGCTGAGAAAGCTGTGATATATATACACAATGGAATACTATGCAGCTACTAAGAACAATGAACTCAACTTCTCTGACCCATCTTGGTCAGAGCTAGAAGGAATTATGTTAAGTGAGCTAAGTCAAAAAGATGAAGATGAATATGGGATGATCCCACTCATCAACAGAAATTGAGAAAGATCAGAAAGGGAAACTAAAGGCAGGATCTGACTAAATTGAAAGTAGGGCATCAAAGTAAAAACGCTGTGGTGAGCGGGAGGGTGGACATGCGGCTTCCTGGGCAGGCAGGGGGGTTAGAGTGGGGGCGGGTGGGTGGGATAGAACACAATCTTTTGTGGATGGGAATGGTGTCTATGTACACACCTATTAAATTATAGTCATATAAATCACTATTTAATTAATATGAGAAGGGAAATTTGATTACCAAATAATGTGATGATAACAGTAACTATCCATTGTCTTCTCAAACCCTAAGACAGCAGGAACCTCACATTTCCACTATAGAGCCTAAACTTCCCCCAGTCCTGGGACCCTAGGGTAGGGCCCACTTTCCTGTATGCATCTCCCAGTTCTTATCAAATAATATTGCATCTGCTGATTGCAACCTAATCAACGCAACGAGTGCCACCCCAGCATGCTTCACTTTAGACTGTGTCCAGAGACTTCAGGTGTGGAACAACAACCCTTCAGCTTCATCACTCGGGTGAGACCTTTCCTTTCATAGTATTCACTAATTGCATCCCAGGTGGTTCACTTCCTAACAAAGTCCCAAAACCTAGATATAGACCAGGTTCCAGGAGATAGAGCTTATGTTCACACGTATCCATAAACTAGGGCAAATATATACCTGAAAGCAGTAGTACACTAGAGTTTGCAGTGAGTGCTCCCCAACACTTCATCTCCACTATTCCAACCTTTGGGTCCATGATTCTTCAACAATTTGTTTGGCTTTGTATGTTAACTCTCTTTTCAGCCACCAGGTTCCAGATGCCATCAGGATGCCAGCCAGGCTTCCCTGGACTGAAGACCCCACCAATGCGTCCTGGAGCTCAGCTTCCCCAAAGACTCACCCTACTAGGGACAGAGAGAGGCAGACTGGGAGTATAGATCGACCAGTCAACACCCATGTTCAGCGGGGAAGCAATTACAGAAGCCAGACCTCCCACCTTCTGCAACCCACAAGGACCCTGGGTCCATGCTCCCAGAGGGATAGAGAATGGGAAAGCTATTGGGGAGGGGATGGGATATAGAGATTGGGTGGCAGGAATTGTGTGGACTTGTACCTCCCCATCCTATGATTGTGTTAATATCTCCTTTCTTAAATAAATAAATAAATTTAAATATATATATATATACATATATATATATATGTCTGGAAATACATTTTAGAATAGATTTGGACTAACAGGAAGTATGATTAATTCAGAGGTATTCTTACAGAGTTAACCTTGGGGTTTTCTGCTGTAGGATTGCCTCATCTGAGAATCAGGAAACTATAACTGAGGTAGCTAGAACATAAGCACACTGATACATTTTAATAGAGGAGAAACAGTTTATAGCCCAAGTAAATAAATGGCAAAAATAATGACTAGTTTAATCAGCAGATTATGCTATTACCCGCTAGCAATATTAGTCTAACTCTTAGTGATGCTTGGCAACATAAGCCTGACAGCCAGCTGTAAGAGAAATGAATCTGAGCAAAAATTGATTGTGAAATGTTTTTGGCTTAAACCCAGAGTAACCATCCTGCTGACCTGTGAAAAATCCACACAGTAAATCGCTTCAAAAGGCAAAAGGATCCAGAAAATTCTGCTTCTAAAAGGTAAGGCGTCATTTTCATTTTGAGACCAATTTTCAGGTACTAAATTAAATTTTAGAAGGCCTCAGTTATTTTTCCTGTCTCTTAAAAAAACTAACTAACTAACTAACATATTTGTCATGCCTCCAGTTTCAGAGAGCTGGCAATGGTGGTCCTTCCTTAGATGAATTCCAAAGCTCATTCAGCTTGCTTAGTTAATCACAGTCATTATCATGAAAAATAGTCGGTCACATTTTTTTTTCCAGAAGAAAGTAATATGTGAATGTTTAGCCTGGCCATTTTATATTCAGCAACTAGCACTGGCTTTTCAGTGCTTGGCTGTGACATTGGTAGAGGTCAGCTTTGAAGCAAGGAGCAAGACAGGATAGAGTAGTTTATGTTAGAATTAAGACAACTGCATAGTGTCCCCTTACTGTTTCTCCCCACACACATACACATTGCTTGATTCTTCATACAAATGCATGTAACTACTGTCTTACCCATTACTTTGTTATCTTGGAAAAATTACTTGGCTTTTGTTCCTAAAATTTTCTGTGAAATGGGGATGTGGGGCCAGGCTGTGGTGCACGTGGCTGAACATACATTATCATGTGCAAGGACCCAGGTTCAAGCCCCTGGTCCCCACCTACAGGGGCTTAAGCTTCATAAGCAGAGAAGCAGTGCTGCCTGTGTCTCTCTTCTTTTCTATCTTCTCCTTCCCTCTCAACTTCTCTTGTTCTCTCTCCAGTAATAAATAAACAAATAAGTAGATTCTTAAAAGAAATGGGGATGTGATTTTATTTCTTGAAGATCAATTCCTGAACTATCTTCTTAAAACAAAATTGCAAATCTGGAAATGTACAACCTCCCTTTTGCTCCTCCCCAAAGTTCCACTGAAACAATAGGAAAAAATATTTTTTAAGATGAAAGGGTATGATAGGAGATAAGACTTTGGCAACAAAATTTGGAAATTGTAAAAGTTAGTGAGTGACAGCAAAATCAAAGAAACCTGAACCCTAAACTACTAGCAGGGAACCTTGAAAACCAATCTGATTTACTCAGTAGTACCTTGAAAATCTCAAGGATTGATGCTAACAGTAACACTGGAAGTTTGGATGAGGATAGGAGTAAAAGTAGGAGGACCAGTTGAAATCTTTTTTTTTTTGGTCTATTGCACCAAAGTAAAAGACTCTGGGCATGGGGGGGGGGGGAATACAGGTGTACAGGTGCTGGAAAAGGATGACAGAGGACTTAGTGGAGGTTATATTGTTATGTGGAAAACTGAGACATGTTATGCATGTACAAGCTATTATATTGACTGTTGACTGTAAAACATTAATTCCCCCAATAAAGAAATAATAAAAAAGAACTACAAGACAAAAGGATGGAGCCATTTGAGAAGAAGAGATAGTGAATTAGCATAGAAAATCATCTGCATGGGAAGGCATCTAGAAATGGAAAGAAACGGGAAAAATATCAGACAGTATCACACCACAAAAAGAATGATAAAATCATGTGTTCATATCAGTAGATGCAGGATTCAAAACCGATTTATGAGAAAAGGGACCCTTTCTTAGTTGGAATAGACAGAATATTCATCAACATAATAAGGGCCACATGCCACAAGCCCACAGCTAGGATCATACTCAATAATCAAAACTCAGAAACTTTGGCCCTAAGATCTAGAACAAAATAAAAGAAAAGAACGTCCAGTCTCACCACAACAATCCATATAGTTCTGGAAGTCCTAGCCAGAGCAGTCAGGGTAGAAAAGAAAGTCAAGGGGGCCAGGAAGTAGCACAACCAGTTAAACACACATAGGAAAGAAAGAAAGAAAGAAAGAAAGAAAGAAAGAAAGAAAGAAAGAAAGAAAGAAAGAAGAAAGAGAGAGAGAAAGAAAGAAAGAGAAAGGAAGGAAGGAAGGAAGGAAGGAAGGAAGGAAGGAAGGAAGGAAGGAAGGAAAAAAAGAAAGAAATCTTTCCTATTAAGTCATCAGAGTTCAGATCCCCTACTTCACTATGCAACTGCTGACTTGCCCTTTCTTAACTCAACTTGGGGTTGGTCTTTGAAGAAGATAGGATAAGGGACTTCTGGACTATGGAAGACCAAGTGCCACTAAAGCTAGGAGAACTGTATTTTAAAAAGGGGGGTTATTTATATACTGAATCTGATATGCTTCTTCTCTCAGTCCTCTTCCACTGGGACCCTGTAGTAATGGCTGCCTTCCACGCAGATTAGTGGCTAATCCTTGGTGGGTGCAGACACCAGGTGTTTCCCCAAAGGAATATGGAAGTCACACCACCAAATTCCCTGTTACTCACACTCAACAAAACCCAGTTGCTAATATAGAGCTTCCTGTCAGCTTTTTTTCTTTTTTCTTTTTTTTCCCTTTCTTAAGGAGAGCACTACTCAGCTCTGATTTATAGAGGTGCTGGGGAGTGAGCTCCAGTCAACTTTTTAGCACTTCATTCCTAAGTATAAACAGACAAAGCAAAGCAAGCAATTAAGTAAGGACAACCCTTAACCAGAAAGACAGAGCTCAAATAAGCACACACACAAAAGGAGTGTAGGACAGGGCAGAGAAACTGGATTTTCAAGGTGGGAAGAAAGCTTTCAAAAGTAAATTTCATTCATAGCCTCAGGGAGAAAAGAAAGAAGAGGGTGCTAAGAAAAGCAACATTCAGGGAGCCAGGCAGTAGTGCAGTGCAGGTGGCTTAAAGCTCAAGGACCAGTGTAAGGACCCCAGTTCAAAACCCTGGCTCCCCACCTGCAGGGGAGTCGCTTCACAGGCAGTGAAGCAGGTCTGCAGGTGTCTATCTCTCTCTCCCCCTCTCTGTCTTACCCTCCTCTCAATTTCTCACTGTCCTATCTAACAACAAGGACAACAATAATATTATCAACAACAACGATAGACAACAAGGGCAACAAAAGGGAAAAGGTGGCCTCCAAGAGCAGTGGATTCGTGGTGCAGGCACCGAGCCCCAGCAATAACCCTAGAGGCAAAAAAAAATTAAAAAATAATAAGAAGAAAAGCAACAGAGTCTCCTTTAGAGATGAAAATTAGCATAGGAAAAGAAAATGTCTGAAATATAAAGTTGAATAAGCCATTCAAAACAGTAGAACTTTGTTTTCTTAGACCAAGAGATCATATAGAAAAGATTAAAAAATTAAAGAGCTGATTTGCATGACCTAAAATGCAGTTGAAAGAATTACAGGGGAAAAAAGAACAAGAAATCACTTTTTTTTTTTCCTCCTCCAGGGTTATTGCTGGGCTCGGTGCCTGCACCATGAATCCACCGCTCCTGGAGGCCATTTTCCCCCCCTTTTGTTGCCCTTGTTGTAGCTTCGTTGTGGTTATTATTATTGCCCTTGTTGATGCAATTCGTTGTTGGATAGGACAGAGAGAAATGGAGAGAGGAGGGGAAGACAGAGAAGGGGAGATTAAGATAGACACCTGCAGACCCGCTTCACCGCCTGTGAAGCGACTCCTCTGCAGGTGGGGAGCCGGGGGCTCGAACCGGGATCCTTACGCCAGTCCCTGCGCTTTGCGCCACATGCGCTTAACCCACTGCACCACCGCCCGACCCCCAAGAAATCACTTTTAAAGAATTAGCAATAGAGGCCTGGTGGTGGCTCACCTGGTTAAGCACTCACATTACAGTGTGCAAGGACCTGGGTTTGAGCCCCTTGTCTCCACCTGCAAGGGGTAAGCTTTATGAGTGATGAAGCAGGGCTGCAGGTGTTTCTCAGTCTCTCTCCCTCTCTATCTCCCCTTCCCTCTCAATTTCTCTCTGCCTCACCCAATAATAAATAAAAACATTTAAAAAAAAATAACTAGCCATAACCATGTCTGTAAGTTTTCAATTTAAAGGCCTTATCAAGCACCCAGAAAATGTATGACCAGGAGGTACATCATCAATAAACTTGAGAAAATGTAGGGTAAATAAGTGATTCTATGGGGTCAGGTGGTGGCACACCTAGTTAAGCGTTCACATTACAGCACTCAAGGACTCAGGTTCAAGTTCTGGTCCCCACCTGCAGGGGTAAAGTTTCACGAGTGGTGAAGACAGGCTGCAAGTGTCTCTCTGTCTCTTTCCCTTTCTATCTCCCCTGCTCCTCTCAATTTCCCTGTTTCTGTCCAATAATAAATAATAAAAATATTTTTAAAAAGTGATCCTGGGGGTCGGGCGGTGGCGCAGTGGGTTAAGCGCATGTGGCGCAAAGCGCAGGGACCGGCATAAGGATCCGGGTTGGAGCCCCCGGCTCCCCACCTGCAGGGGAGTCGCTTCACAGGCGGTGAAGCAGGTCTGCAGGTGTCTATCTTTCTCTCCCCCTCTCTCTCTGTCTTCCCCTCCTCTCTCCATTTCTCTCTGTCCTACCCAACAGCAAAGCAACGTCAACAATGGCAATAATAACCGCAACGAGGCTGCAACAACTAGGGCAACAAAAAGGGGGGAAAATGGCCTCCAGGAGCGGTGGATTCATGGTGCAGGCACCGAGCCCAGCAATAACCCTGGAGGAAAAAAAAAAAGTGATCCTGGGAGCCGGCGGTGGCGAGCAAAGCACAAGGACCGGAGTAAGGATCCCGGCTCCCCACCTGCAGGGGAGTCGCTTCACAGGCGGTGAGGCAGGTCTGCAGGTGTCTGTCTTTCTCTCCCCCTCTGTCTTCCCCTGCTCTCTCCATTTCTCTCTGTCCTATCCAACGACAACAACAGTGACAACAACAATAATAACTACAACAATAATAAAAAGACAACAAGGGCAACAAAAGGGAAAATAAATAAATAAAATTACAAAAAAAAATTTTTTTAAAGTGATCCTACTTGTTTCCAGAGAAAGGAATAAGTGGTTCAGATTCAAAAGGCTAGAGATTTAAATTATTTCAATTTTATAAATAGCAGCCTGAGAGCTAGAAGGAAATGGGAAACACCTTCAAGACTTCTAAGGTGGTCACACTTAATGAAGTAAGTAAGGAGGTAAAGACAGCTACCAGATGGCTTCCTTCATATGCTGAATATAGAAAAATGAAAGACATGAATTTACAAAACACACAGGGGGTTAGGCGGTGGTGCACAAGGATCCACCTAAGGATCCTGGTTTGAGCCTCTGGCTCCCCTGGCTTCACAAGCAGTTAAGCAGGTCTGCAGGTCTCTTTCTCTCTCCCTCTCTATTTTCCCCTCCCTTCTCAGTTTTTCTCTGTCTTATCAAAAAAAATGGCCACAGGAGCAGTGGATTTGTAGTGCTGGCGATACCCTGGAGGCAAAAAACAAATGAAACCACACACACACACACACACACATACACACGTCTCTAAGACTTTGTGAGAACTATGGTGGTTATCATTGGGTGGACATGGGGCACAGAACTTTTCTGGTGGGTGTGGTGTGAAAGTTTACTCCTGTAATCTCTATTTAATGTTTTATTTATTTATGCAAGAGAGAGAGGAGAGAGAGAGAAAAAAAAACATAGCATCACTCTGGCATATCCGATGCAAGGTTTTGAACCTGGGGCCTCCAGCTTTAAGAGCCCAACGCTTTTATCCACTGGGTCACTACCCCTATAATTTTATAATCCTGTGAGCTACTATAAAATCATTAACAAAAATTTAAATATGAGACTCTAAATGAACATTATTCTCAAGGAAGGCTTCTATTCAGTTATCAGTGAAAAGTCAGAGTGGAATGAAAACACTGCAAGCAATGTACTCTGTATGTATCATCAAAATGGCTAAGTAAATCAGGAACTTACTAGAGGATGAGCATCATCAAAATGGCCTAGTACATCAAGGAAAAGGGAGGAGAGGAAGTCAGGGAGTGGTGGGGAAGATACTTGATGTATCATAAGTTTTAAGAGACGATTTTACCAGGAAATGGAGATTTGGGGCTGAATTTGTACAAACAACGCAGAAAATTGGGGGCTGGGGAGTGGTGCACCTGGTTGAGCGCACATGTTACCATGCACAAGAACCTGGGTTCAAGTTCCCAGTCCCCAACTATGGAGTTTCAGGAGTGGTGAAGCTGAATTGCAGGTCTCTCCTCTCTATTTTTCTCTGTTTCCTTTTCCTCTCTCAATTTCCCTCTCTCCTATCAAATTAAATAATAAAAAAGAATGTCAAAAAGGAAGCAAGCCAACCAACAAAAGCAGTAATTAAACCCTGATAAAATAAAAGGTTGTGAAAACTGACATCATCATCATCATCATCATCATCATCATACTATTGTATGGGACTCAACTGTGAATAGCAATTACATAGTGAATGGAAATGCCCACATTAAATTCTCCATAGTTATGTTGCAACTATGTGAAGGTGATTGATGATGATGATGATGTGATGATGATGATGATGATGATGATGATGATGATGATGATGTGGAAGGTGAGAGTGAACTAAATCCTTGTCTTTGGTAGTGGAAAGTTAAGAGATAATGCTGAAGATAAAGGAAATGACAGGCAAATTATTTCAAGATATCAAGCTAATTAGCTAAAATAATTGAAAAATGTTACTGCTGGGAGGGGAAATGAGGGGATGATTTGACTTTTAATATTCTGCAAATATAGCATTGATATAATTAAGAACTCAATTATAAGAAATAAAAAGGACATCAATAAGAATAATAACAATAATTAAGCCACATAAAATATGTTTAAATTCATGCCAGGAAAGCAACTTATTATTTTGAAACCTAGAAAATAAGGGAGAAGAGTCAAACATTTATCTTACTTATGTTTCCTATACACACTGTATGACAAAGTAACCGAATAGTTGATGAAGGAAATTTTAGAAGCATACCAGCAGTAAATGAAGGAAAGATAAGAGTTTGAATGTTATTCTGTGACTTCAAATATATATTGGGGGTCGGGCGGTGGCGCAGTAGGTTAAGCACATGTGGCGCAAAGCGCAGGGACCGGCGTAAGGATCCCGGTTCAAGCCCCTGGCTCCCCACCTGCAGAGGAGTCGCTTCACAGGCGGTGAAGCAGGTCTGCAGGTGTCTATCTTTCTCTCCCCCTCTCTGTCTTCCCCTCCTCTCTCCATTTCTCTCTGTCCTATCCAACAACGAACAACATCAACAATGGCAATAATAATAATAACCACAATGAGGCTACAACAACAAGGGCAACAAAAAGGGGAAAAAAATGACCTACAGGAGCCGTGGATTCATGATGCAGGCATCAAGCCCAGCAATAACCCTGGAGGGGAAAATATATATATATTGAACCTAGGAAGTGATCGTCAATATCTTTTAACTGCACAAGAAACAAGGAAATCTATCATTCTGAGTCTCATATGGAAGTGTTTAACCCACCTATATTTTTTCCAAAAGTCCAACAAACAAACCAAACCTACAGAAAAATTTGACCACTAAAGATACAAAGAAATTATTATTTATACATGTCCATGATATTAACTTTTTTTATTTTTCTAAGTATCCTCATGTACTAGTAGAGCAGTTCTGAAACTTCAGTGAACATCAGCAAAAGCAAGAAGCAAATTTATTTATTTATTATTTTTTAATTGCCACTAGGGTTGTTGATGGGGCTCAGTGCAGCAATATGAATTCTCCACTCCTGGCAGCCATTTCCCCCTTTCTCTTTCTCTTTCTCTTTTCTTTTTCCTTCCCTTCCCTTCCCTTCCCTTCCCTTCCCTTCCCTTCCCTTCCCTTTCCTCCCCTCCCCTCCCCTCCCCTCCCCTCCCCTCCTCTTCTCTTCTTTTCTCTTCTCTTCCCCTTCCTTCCTCCCTCCCTCCCTTCCTTCCTCCCTCCCTTCCTTCCTTCCTTCCTTCCTTCCTTCCTTCCTTCCTTCCTTCCTTCCTTCCTTCCTCAATTGATAGAATAGAAAGAAATTGAGAGGGTAGAGGGAGATAGAAAGGGACAGAAAAAGACAGACACTTGCAGACCTGCTTCACCACTCATGAAGCTTTCTCTCGGGGGGGGGGCCGGGGTCTAACCAGGGTCCTTGTGCATGATAAAATGTGCACTCAACCAGGTGCACCACTGCCCCATCCAGCAAGAAGCTACTTTTAAGAAATACATATTGCTAGGGGCCAGGTGGTAGTGTGCAGGTAGAGCATATATATCACGATGTACAAGGATCCAGGTTCAACTCCCTACTCCCCACCTGCAGGGGGAAGCTTCATAAGCTGTGAAGCAGTGCTGCAGGTGTTTCTCTTTTTCCCTATCTTCCCCTTCCCTCTCAATTTTTCCCTGCCCTATCAAATTAAAAAAAAAAAAAGAAGTCACCAGGAACAGTGGATCCTAGCAAGCACCAAGCCCCAGTGATAATAACCCTGGTGGCAACTGAAAAAATACTAGTAATTAATTTTTAAAATTTTCTTAGGCCTTGTACCAGAGTTTCTGATTTAGTAGACCTTTGGGAGGGACCAACAATGAACATTTCTGACTAGTCCTCAACTAATGCTTAAAACTGCTGATATGGGGAACACAAATTTAAAATACAGGTTCAAGATACATCCTGAGGCTTTAAGATACAACTATTTGGTGTTTGTAAATTATTTACAACATAAATTGGGAGGGAGAGAAAGGAGTAGTAGGAAGGGGGAGACTATATTAAAAAATGAACTGTGGGAGCCAGGCGGTAGTGCACTGGATTGCGTGCACATGCTACCATGAGCAAGGACCTGGGCTTAAGCACTAACCCCACCTGCAGCAGGGAAGCTTCATGAGTGGCAAAGCAGGTCTGCAGGTCTTTCTTCCTCTGTCTCCCTCTCTCTTCTCCTTATCTCTCAATTTCTCTTTGTCCTATATAATAAAAAAAAGAAAGAGAAAAGAGGTTGGGTGAAGGAAAAATGGCCTTTAGGAATAATGGATTCCTCAAGCATGTACTGAGCCCCAATGATAACCCTGGTGACAATTTAAAAAAATAATTAGCTACAAGTAGATGATTGTGGAAACTGGAAGATTAAAATATGGAGGTTTATTATACTGTTCTGTGTATTTTGTGTATGTTGGAAACTAACTATAATGAAAGGTTTTTTTCATGAGTAACAGAAGAAGGAGGAGGAGGAGGAGAAGAAGAAAGAAAGAAAGAAAGAAAGAGAGAGAGAGAGAGAGAAAAACCTAATAAAGGAATACATTCACAAGTATTTTCCCCCGGGGAGCTTCCAGATTAAAAAATAAATAAAGTAACCATGTATTAATTTTGCATTCAAAATCACTAAAATTTACGCATGATTTAAGGATGTTACTAGTCTGATATGTCATTAAATAAATAAAAGAGTTCAGCAAACGGGCGAGGTGATGGCACACTTGGTTGACAGTACATGTTATAATGCACAAGGATGTAAGTTCAAACTCCTGTTCGCCACTTGCAGGGGGAAGCTTCATGAGTGGTGAAGCAGTGATGCAGGTGTCTCTCTTGCTCTCTCCCTTTCTATCTCCCATTTGCATCTGAGACTCTATCTGTATCCAAAAAAATTAATAAAATATTTTAATGTGTTTTATTAGTGATTTAATATTGATTTACAAAATTATAACATAATAGGGGTACAATTCCATATGGTTCCCACCACCAGAGTTCTGTGTCCCCATCTCCTCTATTGGAAACTACAGTAGTTTTCCCAAGGTCACCAATACAGGCTGATTCTATAATATATGTATGTGTGTGTGTGTATATATATATTCCAATTTTTAATGGTTCTGCCTCTGCTTCTTTTCTGTCACCCATACACATACTACTACTTTGGGCACTTTCCTTTCTCCTTCTCTCTTGGATAAAGAAACTGCCTGGCGTCCTCTGGTATTTTCCAGATTCATTTCCCTTTCATTGATGGTATAAATACAAGATTCTTGGTGATAAACACTTCAGGTCCTGGCGGAATAGAGGTACAGAACCCTATGGTTTATTTTCCCTATCATGTATCCCTCTGGGAGTATGAACAAAAAAAATTGGGGGGTACAGAAGGCGGGAGTTTTGGCTTTTGTAATTGCTTCTCTGCTGGGCATGGGTGTTGACAGGTCAATCCATAACCCCAATCTGATAGAATTTTTTTTTAATTAGCTCAGCAAGTTGTCTGAACATATAAGAAATACATAAAGATTGATTGCAGATTTATATACCAGCAATAAAAAGATAATTTTCAAAAGTAATTATCCATCATGCCAATATAATGTTTCTCAGAAGTGATTAATCCAAAAACAAATATGGAAAAAAAGCTATTAAAAGGCAAGAAAGTTCTAAGTAAATGAAGAGAGAAATCTTATCTGTGGATACGAATATTCCAAATTTTAAAAGTATCCATTTCATGTATTAATCAGTGAATCAAGCACAATTCTGATCACAATTTCAATTGCATTTTCATGTGACCTTAGAAACCTATTTTAGGAGCTGAGAAATAACTCACCCAGTAGAGGGCACACTTTGCAATGTGTAAGGGCCTGGCCCCAAGCCACCACATGGGAGCACCAAGCAACAGGGAAATTTTATGATCAGTGGAACAGTGCTCTGGTGTCTCTCCTCTCTCTGCCTCTCTATCTCTCACCCTCTATTTAAAAAAAGATTGAGGGCCGGGTGGTGGTGCACCTGGTTGAGTGCACATGTTATAATGCACAAGGACCCAGGATCAAGCCCTCAGTCTCCACCTGCAGGAGGAAAGCTTTGCGAGTGGTGAAGCAGGGCTGCAGGTGTCTCTCTGTCTCTCCCTCTCTATCACCTCTTTCCCTCTTGATTTCTGGCTGTCTCTATCCAATAAATTTAAAAAAATGTAAAAAAATTTAAAAGAAGATTGGACCAGGAGCAACAGTAGAATCACACCAAGAACAAGTGTAAAGTCCCAGTGGAAACCCTGGTGGCAAAAACAAACTGAAGATAAAATATAGTGATAACTCTAAAATTAATATGGAAGAACAAGGAACCCAGAATAAATAGGATCATTTTGAAGAAAAGAACTAGAGAGGAGACCTTGCTTTACCAGATATCAAGACTCATTAGAAAGCTATAGTATCTTACAAATAGTGGTATTAGTTAGGAATATGGATCGACCTGTCAACACTCATGTTCAGCAGGGAAGCAGATGGAGACTTGTCTCAAGTGGCCTCCCCCAGGGCTCTGTTCTGGCTCCTACGCTATTTAATATTTACATCAATGACCTCCCAGAAACTTCTTCAAGGAAGTTCATCTACGCCGATGACATCTGTTGTGCAATTCAGGCATCAAGTTCGACATCCTCGAGGAAACACTCACGAAAGACATGTCTCTGATATCTGATTACTGTAAAAAAATGGCGACTAATTCCTAGCACTGCAAAAACGGTATCATCTGTTTTCCATCTACACCATGCCTCGGCCTCGCGTGAGCTTAATGTGCAGCTTGGCAGTACGAGAATCCAGCATGAAGCCCAGCCAGTCTATCTTGGCGTTACTCTTGATCACACTCTGTCATTTCACGAACATCTCATAAAAACTGCAGCAAAGGTGGGCGCGAGGAATCACATCATTGCAAGACTGGCCAGCTCCTCATGGGGCGCGAGCGCTTCCACACTACGATCATCCTCTCTGGCATTATGCTATTCCACTGCAGAATACTGTGCCCCAGTATGGTTCCGTAGCCCCCATGTCCACTTGGTCGATTCCAAATTATATTCCTCCATGAGGATAATTTCTGGAACCATCCGTTCCACCCCGGTTCCATGGCTGCCAGTTCTTAGCAACATCGCCCCGCCAGATATTCGTCGGGATGCGGCATCATCTAAGTTCATTTCCCACGTCTACGCTCGACCGGACCTGCCAATATACGCGGATATCTTCGCCCACCCTGTCCAACGCTTGACGTCTCGTCATCCAATCTGGTCCCCTACGCCTACACTGAACTTCTCTGTTCCAGACTCTAGGAAACAGAGCTGGCAGTCAGCTGAGGTAAAGAACAAACACCTCATCACAGACCCCTGCGAGCGTCAACCCGGCTTTGACCTGGCACGTTATGATTGGGCCCTCCTCAATCGCTATCGAACAGGCCATGGCCGGTGTGCCGCTATGTTCCATCGCTGGGGAGCCAGAGACGACCCGAACTGCCCCTGCGGCTCCAGACAGACTATGACCCACATAGTCAAGGACTTCCACCTCTCCAGATTCAAAGGAGGTCTCGAAACTTTACATCAGGCTCAACCTGACGCTGTTGACTGGCTACAGAAGAAGGGCAAACGCTAGAAGAAGAAGAAAGCAGGGAAGCAATTACAGAAGCCAGACCTTCCACCTTCTGCATCCCATAATGACCCTGAGTCCATACTCCCAGAGGGATAAAGATTAGGAAAACTATCAGGGGAGGGGATGGGATACGGAGTTCTGGTGGTGGGAATTGTACCCCTCTGATCCTATGGTTTTTGTCAGTGTTTCCATTTTACAAATAAATTTTTAAAAAGATGTTAAAAAAACAAATAGTAAGTTAGTTCAGAAGTTGATAAATTGACAAATGCAACTGAGTAGAAAGCTCAGAAACCAATATATGAGTACATATAAACTATATATGATAAAGGTGGCTTGAGGTTTAGTACGAAAAAGATTATCGACTTAATATAGCGAGAGATAATTGGTTAATAGAGGAAAAACTGAGTCCATAATTCACACCATACACCAAAATAAGTTCATTGTGGGCTGGTGAAATAGCTCACCAAGTTTGAGCACAGCCTCCTACTGCAATGAAGGAAGCTTAGGTGCTGTGCTCTCTTGCACTCTCTCCTGCCTCTCTGCCTCTATAGAAAAATTAAAAAGAATAAGTCCAGGGGCTGGGTGGTGGTGCATCCAAGAGAACATGCCATGGTCAGCACCCCCTGCCCCCGTCTCTTTTTGCAGGGTGGAAGTCTCACAAATGGTGAAGCAGTGTTGAGGGTGTCTCTCTTTCTCAGAATCTCTCTCTTCCCTCTCAGCTTCCCTGTCTCTATCAAAAGTAAATTTTTTTTAAAAAAAAAAAACCTTTAAAGACATGTTCAGTGATATTTAAAAGAGAAAAAAAGCAAAACTTTAAAAGTCTTACAAGGAACTGTGAAATAGTATTTTTATTGTTGTAGTTATTGTTGTTGTTATTGATGTCGTCATTGTTGGATAGGACAGAGAAATGGAGAGAAAAGGGGAAGACAGAGAGGGGGAGAGAAAGAGACACCTGAAGACCTGCTTCACCGCCTGTGAAGCGACTTCCCTGCAGGTGCTCGAACCAGGATCCTTAGCATAGTCCTTGCAATTTGTGCCACCTGTGCTTAACCTGCTGCACTACCGCCCGACTCCCTAAAATATTACTTTTATGTGAGTGTGTATATGTGTGTGTATGTGAGAGGGGAGGAGGGAAGAACACAAGTTAGCTCTGATATCTTTAGTGTCATGGTGTCAAATAAAGATACTTAATGTTTTCCCTTTGATGTGAGATAGTGAAAGGATTTTTAAACAAGATTAAAAATATCTATAACAGAAAATTTTGATAAGTTTGAAGTTAAACTACATTAACATTTAAAATGGCTATGCATCAAATTATACCACGAAACTCTGACAAGACAAACCAAAACAATTTTATGACACATATAACTGACAGGATGTTATCAGAATATATTGAAAGCTCCTATAAATAAAGACAAACAACCCAAACAAAAATATGAACAAATAATTTACAGACTAAGAAAACTCACTGATATACAGAATAATGGTTTAGTAATCTGAGATATGAATAATATAGTAGCCAGGAAAATCCATTTCATATCCATCAGATTGACACGAAATAAAAAGTTGGCTAGAGTGGGGGGAGACAGCACAATGGTTATGCAAACACCTTCATGACTTAAGCTCTGAGGTCCCAGGTTCAATCCCCTACACCACCATAAGCCAGAGGTGAGCAATGCTCTGGTAAAATAAAATAAAAATAAATAAAAAGTTGCTAATACCATGGGCTTGAGGAGGATGCAAACCAAGGTAGCCTCTAAGTGCTAGAGGTTGTAACTTGCCCTAATTATTTTGGATTAAAATTTGGTCACGTCTAGTAATATGTGTAACGTGCCATATATATACAATGTGACCAAACTATTGTGATCTGACATTCCCTAAAGAAACTCTCGTATGCATTAGAGGTGTATGTTTACAGAATTGTTTTAGTAAAGAAAGAATAAAAGCAGTTCTGAGCCAGTGGATTAGTGTTCTGCATTGCCATGTGCATGACCCAGGTTCGAGCCTGGCCTCCACTGCACTTAAGGAAGCTTCAGTGCTGTTGTCTCTTTTATTCTCTCTAACTCTCTGTACCTAAAAATATAATAATTAAATTAAAAAAGAAAATATGTTCTAATATTCATCAATGCTAAAGGGATAGGCATATTGTAACAAAACATGGTCATAAAATGAAATAGCATACAGCACTGAAAATTAATAAACTGAACCTAGATATATAAAATAGTGAAGATCGCAAAAGTCTATATTAATCAAAAAGTAAGTTGTTGACATTATGTACAGTATGACCCATTGGCATATAGTTTTTCAATATGCAAAAGATATGTGACACACACATAAGTTATACCTGTGTATATGTGACATAATAAAGTATAAAGACATGAATGGAAATTTTAAATACCAAATTTTGGGTTGCGGTAATCGATAGACTGGTAGGATATATAATGTCCAATCTGGACATAGTCTGAAATTCATTCAACTAAAAATAAATGGGAAGAATTATAATATCATTTTCAAAGTTTCATCACTGATTGCTTTTTGCACATGGAGTATTCAGGGAGTTTTAAGCAGCTGCTAGTTTGAGTAAATTGGGAAAAAAGTCATTACTTGTGCTCTATCAGACTAAATAATGAGAGTTGCTGTTCAATTACTGCTTGCAGTAAGAAAGACACAAATTCTTCTTTCAAACAACTTAGAGCAAAGCTACTTGAACCTTCTCTCTTTTTAATTTTTAAAAATATTTATTTTTTTTGGATTGAGACAGCCAGAAACTGAGAGGGAAGGGAGTACTGGAGAGGGAGAGAGACAGAACGACACCTGCAGCCCTGCTTTACCACTCGCAAAGCTTTTCCCCTGCAGGTGGGGATCTGGGGCTTGAACCTGGGTCCTTGTGCATTTATAATATGTGCACTCAACCATGTACACCACCACCTGGCCCTTGATTGCATCTTCTTTGTGAAAGGCTATTTCCATCATTTGGCTTGAGCTATTTTAAGTATCTGCAAGGTTTTGTACAATTTCTATATATCTCCTTGGCAGTAGTCCCAACATCCCAAATTAGCAACTGGATATATGAATAACCCTGTGAGATAAGAAATTGCTGTGTGGTTTTAAGCTACATCCCATTTGTCCAAAGGGAAAGTAAGACTCAACTCATTAATAATGACAACAAAAATATTCCTGTATTATCTCTTAGTTGTGCTGTCATTTATAGAGTTGTCATATTGAAACTTCATTGTAGGTCTTTGTTTTTAGAAATGAGTATGGCAGTCTGCTAAAATTACTTAATTGAATTAATTTAGTTCTCCTCTGACAAATATTATGATAAACAAAAGAAAGGATTGGAGGTCAGGGAGATGTCACAGTGGTTATGCCAAAGACTTTCAGAACTGAGGTTCCAAAGTCCCAGATGCAATCCCCAGTACCACCATAAGCCAGAGTTGATCAATGCTCTACTTTAAAAAGAAAGGGGGGAGTATATTATGTTCCTTATTGACTCAAAAATAACTAAATATCAAATAGAATGTAGACATTAAAATTACACTTGCAATATATTTTTAATAAAACATACACCACCTTCACAGCTTTGTAAAAATAAAGACACCCTGTGTGAATGAATAAAGAGGAAATATATGATAATGTTATACTTTTCTAGGTGTTGGGTTAGGGTTATATTCTGCAAATTTTCTACCATGTGTATATATTGCTTTTCCAAGTGAAAACATTTTTTCTATGAAGAATCCCATATTATAATGTATGTAAATGTTTAAAAGATACACTTTCAAGTTCAATTGCATTGCTATTAATAGAAAATGTAAATGATTGGTTATTGAAATAAACTTCATTTGCATGTCTTGGTAA